>NC_056523.1:17151283-17153539 GCF_019175285.1 Sceloporus undulatus
CCTCACTTTGCCTGAATACGCATTGGCCGATTCACAAAACCTTGATTTGGAAGGCCGCCCAGGTGTGAATGAACGATGCGATATGATGCGAATACGAATCGGCAAAGTGTATTCAGAGAACGCGAGTGTGAATGAACGATGCGATATGATGTGAATACACATCTGCCAATGCGAACTGACCCTACTTCTGTGCCCTGTGTGGTAAGGTGTTTTGATCATTGTGGAGGTCAGAATTCTCTACTGCCATCAGACAATGACCAAGCTCCTTCTCAAAACCCACCTTTTAGCTTCTGCACCACCTTCTGAGCATATAACACAACCATTTACTGACAAGTGAAGGGGGGCTGTGATGGAGAAGTATCCAGCTATGGTCTATAGCTCAAGAGGGGGTAATTTTTGCCCCTAACTCACCAAAAAAACCACAACCCACCAACCCACATGTAAAAGCATGAATGAACTTACCTCAGAGCCACATACTACAGTATAGTGGGCTATCCATATTCACTGAAGTTAGGGGGACAAGACCCCCATGAAAGTGGAAAAACTGCAAAATTAAAAAAACACACTATATTTTTATCTAAGAGAACAGCTTTCTAGGAATCTCTAGGTCCTCCAGTGCAACTCCATGGTCAATATTTGCCAGACTTTGACCATAGAATTGTGCTGGAGTACCTCCAAATGCCTAGCGAAGCGTTCTTTCTAGGAATCTTTAGGTGCTCTTCTTTAGGTGCTCTTGTATGACTTCTGGATGACGTTGTCCATAGAATCATGCTGGAGAAACTACAGATTTCTAGAGAGAACACATTAATAAAATCTGTGAATAATCCAACCCTCAAAAGTCAAAACCACAGATGTGGAGGGCTGACTGTACTTCCAAATATCTCCATTCTTCTCCAGCAGGATCCCACAGATCCTGGGATTTGCCCTCCAAGGAGGCACTAGAGCACTTTGGTTGAGAATTGTAAATACCGGTTCCTAAACTGAAAATTCCAGGATGCCATAGAACTTTGCTATGGCAGTTTAGGTGGAATTGCAGTGGGGTGGTAGATGCTGGGGGGCAGTGACAGACCCCCCCACCCCAGCTGTTCCACTCAAGCCTCCCTAACGGTTTCCTTCTTTCAACCAATAGAGCTGTGGTTGCCACATGGTTTCCCCTGAACACTTTAAGCCAGTGCTTTTTAAGATATCTGATGTGCAGGACCAAAAGAGGTTTTTTTCCCCAATGTGCCAAAGACGGGTTCCATATTTGTGCCCAATGACTGCATCTTCAACTGTCTCTTTCTTTCCTGAAAATTTCAGACCACAGTCGCCAGTAGCTCAGGTCTCATCCCTAGTTTTCAAACTTTGAGAAGCACTACCCTAAACTAAGAGAGCCAGCATGGTGTAGTGGTTTGAGTGCTGGACTACGACTCTGGAGACAAGGCTTTGACTCCTTACTTGGCCATGGAATGGATGACATACTTTCAGCCCTAGAAAACCCTATGGCCCTTATCAGATGAGTGTGGAACTGGAGGTCTTCTGCACTGGGTGGTTCGAATTCACTTTATTTCGCAAAGTACCATCATACCAGCATTCGAATGGCCCCATCCGCACTCACGTGAATGCGCAAGCTGCCGAACTGAATGCGTACTGGCTCCTCTTTTTGGAGCGTGTTGGCCAGTGCGCTGATAAGGGGATTGGCGATATCCTGGATTGGGGCTCTGTTCGATCTCAGTGCGAATGGGTCTGGTGTGACTACCCAGTCCTGAATTCCATCGCAAGACTCCCAGATTCCAATTTTTACTTCCGGTGGGTCTTTCCTCTTGCCGGTTCCAGGGAAGCGGGGGGGTGTGTGTGTGTGGTTCCAGCGGCCTCCTCCCGGCTTGAGAGGCATCCTTGGCTGCATCCCAGGCAGGGAAGAGGCGCGGGGGCCGCTGGAATCGCGGTTCCAGCGGCCTCCTCCTCCTCCTCCCGGCTTGGGAGCCAGCCTAGGCTGCATCCCAGGCAGGGAAGAGGCGCGGGGGCTGCTGGAACGGCGGCGATCGCCGCGATTCTAGTGGCCCCGCGCCTGTTCCCTGCCTGGGATGCAGCCCAGGCTGGATCCCAAGCCGGGAGGAGGAGGAGGAAGCCGCTGGAATCACGGCGACCCCAAGAAAGGCCATCCAGTCTAACCTCCTTCTGCCATGCAGGAACTCTTAATCAAAGCATCCCCATTGACTTAGATGGCCATCCAGCCTCTTTGACAGCCACTGGAACTGCTCCTCCCCCCCCCCCCCC
>NC_056523.1:17156539-17212136 GCF_019175285.1 Sceloporus undulatus
CCCCCCCCCCCCCCCGAATACATACACACACACTCACTCACACACACACGCAGAACCGGGCATTGCTAATTTGTTGCAAGGGAAGGTCATGGTTACATTAAAACCAAGCAGGAATGTAGAGAGGAAACAGTAACGGGCACGTTGTATCGCGATTGTTAATGTGCATGAGCTGGCTCTCCAGCTGTTTACCGGGCTGTCATGATGGGACCTCCCCTTTCACCCCGGAAGTGTTTAAGGTCGCAACCCATGCAGGGCACCACTGAGCATGTGCGAGGCGGCCGATACGAATCGGCCAATCCGCATGTTGAGCTCCAGTTTGACAAAACATTCTGCACTGAATGCACTTCGCGCGAATGCGGATTGGCCAATTTGAATCCTGCCAATGCGGAAGGACTCCCAGGTATGATGGTACTTTGCGAAATAACGCGAATTCGAACCGCCCAGTGCAGAAGACCCCCAGTTCCACACTCATCTGATAAGGGCGTATGATAAGTTCACCTTGGGTTGCCTTAAATCAGAAACACAGCACAACACATCTTAAACTAGCTTTCTGCCATCACATCTTATGGTGGTCTCTTTCCTATTGCCAATGCCACAGGAACATTCAATAGACATCCAGTCTGTGTAAGGAACTCTGTGTATAGAACAGAAGCAGAAATTGGATGGGCTGCCATATTGTTTTCTTTCTTTGCTTCAGGCAGTAAAATATTCTGGCATAGACATGCATAATGGTATAATATAAGTTTCATAGTTTAAGGGGCATTTTTGTGGTGACATTTTCACAAACATTCTTGTGTCTTTCATAACGTGTGGTACTACTCTAAGACTCTTGCAATTTCTTTCTAGAAAACACAGAGAAAACCAAGAGAGGACAGGTGAGGAATGAATGAAAAACCTCCCTTTTTCTTGCCTTCTTATTTGAAGCTTCTACTAGACCTCCTTTTACCTACATGTATAGAATTATGGGATAACAAGCAGCATTACAATAAAATGCAATAAACCTCACGCTACAAAACTGAGACAGATTAAACAGTGACTCCTCATTGGTTTCGCAACTACTTGCCTCATTTTAAAGTAGTTGAAAGACCAAGAAATCACATCTTCTATCAATTTTATTTTTTAAAAAAACATGCAGTGCTGAGAAGGGGGAAATGGTGGATCTGACACAAACACCCCTCTGCTATTTTAATCTCCCCCCCAGAATGATGTGATTCTGATCTGTTGTTCCCACCTGTTGAACTCTCTTCAGAATTAATTCTTTTTAAAAGAACCACTTAAAAACTAGTGTGTGGAAAAAATCGTTTTGGTTTTGGTGTGTGTGTGTGTGTTTACCTCACTTGATCATGACAAGAATCAATCACATTGCAACAGGAACCGATTTCAAATGGGAACAATGGTCATTTAAACCGATAAGCAATTCAATTTTTCTTATAGTGGGAATGCGCCCCTGGAGTGCTTTGACTGGGTTTTCCTGCATGTCAGAATGGGGTTGGACTGGATGGCCCTTGAGGTCTCTTCCATCTCTAGGATTCTGTAATCATCTCTTGCATTTCTTTGTTCCCATTCACTTCACTTAATTTTCATTCAACATTTTCACCCTCATTCTCTTCATCATGATGCCATGACTTGAAGATCATCCTTTCCTGAGATACACCACCAGAAAGAAGGAGGATATAATGAAAAGGGAGAGTCTGCATGAGGTAAATATTGGCTGAGCAATTTTTGATGAACAAGATGAGACCAGAGCATAAGAAAAATATATTTACGGACTACAGCTTCCAGAATCCCTAACTAGCATGGCTATTGGCCCTTCTGTGTGAGGAATTTTGGGAACTGTAATCTAACAAAGGACATTTGCAATGCAAGTCTGAAGCAGATTGCAGACTCAAGGTCCCTGTTTGTGTTAATCCTTTCTCTTGGTGGTTTCCCTTTCCAGAGATCCGCTTCTATTCATTACGCCCAGTTGCAACATCTCAGAAGGAAATCTACTACTGTTCAGACTCCAGACAGCACAACCGTGTATGCAGTAATTGTTTGATACCATTTCTGTCATTTCTCACTGTCACATTAAGGCTTACCCACCATTTCTCGATCTGCAACCGAAGCTCTGCTTCTCTGCACAATTTCTTTGAGTGCATTCCTTGCAATGTGCTGGAAACAATTGCTTCTCTCTCCTGACTAACAACACTGTTAGTTTCTTTTCAGTGCCAGGTCAAAACATGACCTTTTTTCAACACTTTTGTGGCCTAACTTACTTTTTGCAATATGTACAGGGTTTCTAAAATCCTTTAGCTTTTTTAATTGGCTAAGTTGTTTTATCCTGTTTAAAATATATGCTTGTTTTGATCTGTAGTTGTTTAAATTATTTATATTATTTTATTTGTTTGCCCCCTCCCTGGGATCTCAAAATAAAAAGGTGGGATAAAAATATCATAATAAATAAATAATAAAAATAAATAAATATACCCTTGAATAGACCTAGTCTTTCTTCACTGATGTTTCTTCCACTCTGTGTCACCTTTGTCTTCCATCTACCTCATATGAAGGGAAAGGCACTACATGGATTTTGGGTTCCTTTTCCATGACTTTTGAGTACTGTACTTCTCCTTTTCCTTGCTTGCAATTTGGCTAAAGGTAAAGCATGCTGCTACTTACAAGGAGCATATAAGAGCTATCAAACACAATAGGTTTTACTTCTGAGTCAACAAGAATAGGACTACACCGGCAGTCATATCATGCATATGATTTTGTTTAGATAAATTCAAATGTGATAAATGTATGGAAGGATGCAGAAAACACTGCAACTTTACACATCATTTCTGTATCATGTTCAAGGGGTACATCAAATCCAAATATTTTGTCCACTCTGCTCTTTCTTACAATCCCACTAAAGAGGAATGATGCCATGATATACATTTCTTGATACGCAAGCCAAAAGCTAGGATTGCTTTGACAGTCCTAATATCAGCTTTCTTACCATCTTAAGCAGTTAAAATGTTGAAATTAAAATTAAAATAAACACATCCATTGGAGGAATTGATTTAATTTTTTTCTTCTTCTTGAGATGTACCATATATACCTGACTATAAGTCGACCTCACATATAAATTGAGATCAGATTTGGGGGCCAAAATTATGGATTTTGATATGACCTGTGGCTAGGTTGAGGGTAGAATGCATGTAACAAAAGATTAAAAGGAAAGGAAAACAAATGCCAAAGACTTTACATAATTCCCACAAGCATAACTGTTTGTGCTCACCCTAAAGCAAAGAAAATGGCAATTATTTTAGCAGTTATTACAGCTTTTAACTTCAGTGTGAAAACTTTGCTTAATTTTAACCCAGAAAAGCTGACAATGGGGCTCGACAGACCCCCCCCCCCCGAAAAGGCGGGCTGAAGCTGCTCGTTTTTGCTCCTGAGGGAGCCTGCAGCAACCAAACCTGAAAGCAGGTTCTTTTTGCAGTGCGCGGCCACCACCATGAGTACACCATTGGTGCACTGTGGCATGTTGATGATGCAAGCCTGGTGCCACAACATGCAGATGCTATGCTGCGCTGCGCTTGTGTCATCATGGCAGCCCCCACATGGACAGGAGGCCACTATGACAGTGCCGGCACCACGCCCTAGGGTTCAGGAGTGTGCAGACATTGCATGCTCCCGAAGCCTAATTTTGGCCCAAGATCGGTGCTTTGCACCCGTCCATCTCAGGCCAAACATACACAAATGTCTTATTCAGATCCTTCAAAGCCTGATTCATCTCATCATTCCTTTGAGGGGAAGCACCAAAAAGCTGCTGCCAATGCCATTTTCCAGCCGAGGCATTCAAAAAGGTCAGAATTGGAAATGCAGCAGAGAAAGAAGAGAGGGTTGGTGTTTCTTATTGGTGCTCTCAGGATGGACTAAGCTCTCACCTTTCGCCACTCTACTCAAAGAAGGGGATGGTTCATTTTTTGATAAGAGTTCAAGTACAGCATTGACCCATGGATAAGTAAAGCAAGTTTTTTTGTGTCAATTTATTGACTAAAATGTATTTACAGTCTCTCCATCACCATCCTGATCAAAACAAGGGAGCAAACTTTCTTGGATCAACAACTGGTGGGCATTTGGGCATATATGACAGAAGACACCTCACTGTCTGTCTTCATTTGGTGCTGTCCAGTCTCCTTGAACTCTAGAGTTGAGTACTGGATACCTTCCCCTGCTCCCTAGATGGCATGAAAGAAAGAACAGTCATAAGCATGGAGTGGAGCAAAATGAATGAATTTGGGGCTCTGAACTAGAACTTGGAAACATTAGCCCAGCTTCTAATGTGCTGACCTTAAATCAGTAATATGAGTTTGTTGACTACATTTGTTGAATTTGGAAGATTCAAGAACTTAATTAAAAAGGGAAAGGAATGTTTCCAAGTGTTGTGTCCTCTTTACCAGAGATGGTAAAAATATTACAATGAGAAGTTACCTCTGTGAAGGTATGGTCTTCAGTTCCGGGCTCCTTCCCATCTCTCTTCTGTGGAGATCCTTCTGACCCTAAAATAAAAAAGCCATAAGAAATCTAGTAGGACACACTAGATGTAGTGATGTGTAGGGTCATTTTTGATAGCACCTGCTACAGGTCTGGTCAGCAACTACTTTTCCTGACAGGATACTATGAGAGCATAGTAGCTAGAATCCCCCCAAAGAACCAAAGTTAACTGTAGACATAATTCAAGCCTTTTGGGTTAAAAAAAACAACACCTTTTTTAAACAATAAGCACATTGAACAAAACAAAAAGGGTGTTCTTTTCATTTACAAATCTCTTATTCTTCTGAGTTCACAACTAGGAAACAAAATGGTACACTTCATTGGGCTGGACGTAACTCTTGGGCTATCATTTGCTGATTCCAACCCTACAACTAATGGCCAGAACTCTGGTAAATCTCAACTGGAGCAGACCCATTAAACTGTTAAATGGTGAGTCAGTAAATCCCTTTGATTCAATGGGTCTACTCTATTTCGAATTAACAATAAGTTGAAAGCGGGCGTACATTTTTCTTGAAACTGAGAGAAGCTACATTAATCTAAAATATACTTGAAACTGTCTTACTCAAAAACAGTTTGAAACAGGACTAGACAACATGTGCCCTGCATGGTGTATAAAGCCCTCCAGGCTATTCTTGTGGCGCCAAAGCACACCAGTAATAGCACCCCCCAAAAAAAATCAGGAACATATCAACAACATGTAAAATAAGCAAAATAATTCCTTTAAGTACAATCTTCCTGATTTGCCACTGAAATTTAGTGACAGGGTTTACTGCTGATTTTTGGCAGCAGTAGGCAGAATGCTTTCACTGTGGGCAAAATGGGTTCCCTGAGTCTCCAAAGCTGTTTACCCCCAGTTTAAAAGTCGATCTCCTGTCTCTCTTCTTTCACATCAGTTTTTTACTGAGGAGATTAGTACACAGGTTTTTATTCCAACGCTAGGCACAGGATGTAAACTCACAGGGATAGATTGTATCACACAGCTCCATCCCTGAAGCTCAGATCAGGCATGAGATGAGTACTGTCCAGGGACGGAGCTGTGCGATACAATCTGTCCCTGTGAGTTTACATCCCACACCTAGTGTGGGAATAAAGCCCAGTATGCTAATCTCCTGTGTCATGTATGCTCAATTTCACGTTAACTGTTGTTTCCTGAACAACAGTTGTTTCCAACTGCCAGTTACAACAAATATCTGTCCATAATTTGATCAAAGCAAACCCTTTGCAAGACAGTCCCTATCATCATCCCAGTCTTGCAGAACCTGAAGCGTTCAGTCAAATTTCAAAAATGGAGGGCCAACTGTTTACACATATTCGCATTGTGCTGGTTTTCTATTTTGTTGTATTTATGGACAAGATACCAAAAGAAAGGACTGAAAATATCACAGTGGCTGGATTTTCTGAATGCACACTATTTTTGGATGCCACAAGCATTATCATTGGGGAAGTGTGGGAGATGTAAATACTTACCAGCAAGTTCCTTGCTTTCCTGTGTCTCTGGCTCTCTTGTTCCACTGGGGCTTAAAAGGTTGACAGAGAAATGTCTTCTGTAAATCTGCTTTTTGCAAGGTTCATTCAAATAAAAACATCATGCATTTGTGCACTTAAAGACTCCAGAAAAGGATTAGAGTTTGCAAAAGCTACTACTTCTTTTTTAAAGCCAGATAGAATCACAGAATTTTAGAGTGGGAAGGAACCACTTTTCATTTTTTAACAACAAGCCTGGCAAACTACAGGATGAAAGAATGACCAGGCCATGGTTATTCACTGAGTGCTTCCTTCTTGAATTATTCCATGCTTTATGTCGCCTAGGCCATAAGATGGGACATCCTTTCCAAAGGCAAATTACCTGACATCATGTGAATGACGCCTTCTGCAAATGATGAAAAGGATAACACACACCAAAAGGAGGATGAGGAGTCCAGCAATACTACCACCAATCACATGGTGGTTGGCCCTCGCTGTCACATCTTGAGAATGAGAGAGAAGGTTATTTTTAATGGGTGACTGCAGAGAACACAACCACTCTATAGGGCAAGAGACAGAGATGTGGACAGATTTGTTCTGGGGATGCAGAATTGCTCTGTACTAAGAAAAGAGAAATACCTATCTTGACCTATAACAGTTCTAATCATTGCAAAAAGAAAGAAGGAAAGAAAAAAGCATTTCCCCCCTATTGTACCTAGTGCTGGGTCAAAAACAGTGACCACTCTGTGCTACTTAAATTCTTTAACAGGAGGCCAGACATCATTTTTGCTGTTGTTCTTATTGTTATTGTTATGTGCCTTGTAGTCATTTCTGACTCATGATGGCCCCAAGGCAAAACTATCATGGGGTTTTCTTGGCAAGATTTGTTCAGAGGAAGTCTGCCATTGCTTTCCCTTGTAACTGAGAGAGTGTGACTTGCCCACAGTTAGAGGGTTTCATGCCCAATCAGGGAATTGAACCCTGGTCTCCAGAGTCATCCAACATTCAAACCATTATGCCACACTGGCTCCCATCATTTATGCTATTTGTTGCCAGTTGCCTTCAAGTCATCTTCAATTTATGGTGCCCCTATGAATGAGAGACCTCCAGGTCACTCTCTCATCAACAGTCCTGTGCAACTCTTGCAAATTCAGGGCTGTGGCTTCTAATCACCCATTCTGCTCTTTCTTCTTTTCTTACTGCCTTCCACTTTGCCAAACATTATCATCTTTTCTAATGAGTTGATTCTACATATAGTTTAACACTATTAACATTGGGTACATTTTTAGCAACATATGCTTCTGCCTATAATTCTTTCTATTTTGTGAGCCACCTTAGGTCCCTGCCTTGAAAAAAAGGTCTGGGTACAAACAGACTGACAAATTAGAATAGAATAGCATGCAACATCCAGTGGCAACCTGTGCATGTAAATGAAACCTTGCTTGTCAAATTTGCCCAACAGACGAAACTTTTTTAGTGCAGCTAGTTTGCTCGGTACCAGTCACAGAGGACTCAGTGATAAGTATTAAGATAGAGTCGACCCTTTGTATCCACTGGATATTTATCCATGGATTCAAGCATTCACGACTTGAAAATACTATAAAAAATGTAAAAATTCCAAAAAGGAAACCTTGATTTTGCCATTTTATATAAGAGTAAGCATTTTACTATTCAGTGTATTTAACAGTACTTGAACATCCAAGGATTTTGGAATCTACAGGGGGTCCTGAAACCAAACTACAGTGGATACCAAGGGCCTACTGTATTATGAGATGTGCATGACATATCATTAAAATACCAAAGTCATAATCATCCTAGGTCATATACTACCCATTTCTATGTATGGTTGTGAAAACTGGGCAGTGAAGAAAGCTGACAGGAAGAAAACTGATTCTTTTGAAATGTGGTACTGAATGAGAGTTTGTGTCAAAAGATGAAGCCTGAATTCTATCTAGGAGCAAAGATGGATAGATTGAGGATTTCTAGTCTGAGGCATATCATAAAACACTGTGACCCACTGGAAAAGACGATAATGCTGGGTAAAGTGGAGGGTACACTGTAGTAGGAAAAGAGGGAGAATGCACTACAGAAGGACTGATTCAATAAGGAAGCCACAGAAACTCTGAGTTTGCAGGTCCTGAGCAGGGCTGTGATGATTGGGGATCTTAGAGGTATCTCATTCATAGGGTTGTCATAAGTCAAAGCCAGCTTGATAGCAAAATATGTGACTAGGAGCATGTTGAACTCCCTCTAAATTCCTACAATGTCATTGTATACCATCGTCAACCTATCCCCACCCCACCCGTTTTCTTTTTACCAAGTTTCACAATGACTGAGATCTTTGGGAGAAATTTGTATTTTCTATAACCACATTCTGAAAAATAGCACATAAGTGGACAAATAAATAAACCAACAATTTAGTCAGACCAACTTTCTTGATACCCAGCCCTAACTATTTTGATCTCCACCAAGAATAGGAAAAGCTAATGTCCTTTAACCACCTGTTCAAGACCCAGCTACCACAAAACTGGGTGTACTCAAATATTGGCCAGTTACGATGCACAGAAAGCTCTGTGACACACACTCACCTGTTGTAGATACCGTAGTTGTTTCCACGTCAGCATCACTCCTTGAAGTTTCTGAATCATTTTCCAAACAGTAGCCATCAAACTGAGTAAGGCAAGAAGGACGGATGCATTTCCAGAGACCAAAATATTGCCTGTTATGTCTTTTGATTATTATGGTGTCTCTTAATTCCTTCTCAGTGAGTCCTTGAGGAACAGAATTGCCATTTAGTGTCCAGCTGATGATGGTATCATCTCTATTGATATTGGCACTGGTCTTGTTTATACACACGTTGCAGGTAATTTTTATTCCCTGAGGCCATTTTTTCGATTTCCTTTGGTTTTCAACAAGGTAAATCCCATTTTGATAGCCTGTCAGAAACATATATATGCTTGCTTGCTTATATTTATTTATTTATATTTATTTATTTATTTAATATCTCCTTTCCAGTTGTGCTAAAATCCCCCCCCACACACACACACACATTTTCTCCCCATGATTGCCAGATTACCCCTCATCTTTTTGGCTAGGTTGTGCTCATGTCTGTATTGTGTATGGATTCCCTTGGGCAGTTAAGAGGATGTGTTCTTACAATAGTGGTTCTCAAACTATGAAATGAAATCTTCACTAGGCAGGGTTAATCACCACTGTCCCAAAACTTAGGAAAGGATCTCTTTTAATGCTGCTTCCTGAATTCTAGCTAGGGGATTTTGGGAGCTATAGTACAAAAATAGTATCTTTCAGTTCTGCACTGCCCTAGCCATACAAGAAGTTCTGGACATCTTGCCACCTGCTAGTTTTGGTTGGGATTATCTCAGTCATTACAGTAAAAGAAGACCATGTCACCTTCCTATCTTGGAGAGTATTCCAAGTTACAGAACTGCATATCTACTATTCCCATTCAACCTTGAACTATACATTTATTATACTACAATTCCACCTTAACTGACATGGCAGCATCCTATGGAATCCTAAAGTTTGAAGTTTAGAGATGGATTAGAGAGCTTCCTGGCTAAGAATTGCAAATACACCCCCTCGCTGAAACTCCAAATCCCAGTATCCCAATTAAAATGGAATCATAGTGCTGCTATAATATGAATAGACCCTGTGTCAGTCCTTATTTGAATGTCACCTCCTCTTCTTCTTCGTTTTCGTGTTAAGACTCAGACCATCATCAAAAGTCAGTCTCTTTATTCTCCCATTCTTCAAACTTGCATTTTATAACATGTTGTGGAATAAAGTGTATCTCCTTACCTGCATCTACATACCTAGACATGCCAGATTGATACTACTTTAACTACCGTAGCTTCATTATGAGGAATCCTGTGATCTAGTTTGGCCAGGGACTTAGAAATTTCTGCTAGAGAGCTCTAGTTCTGTCCTTCATGGGAGTGGAAGACCTCTCTAAAGGTGCGTTCTGAGTACTTTTTGTGTGTATGTGGCTTCAAATCACCTGTCGACTTATGGTACCCCGATGATTTTCATAGGGTTTTCTTAGGCAAGGAATACTTGACCAACCATGCATTCCAGGACTCCATAGGGTAGAGCTAATACACTTGAAGTATTATGAAACTGATATATCTGTGCAGTGTAGCTACATCTCTGGAGATCTTGAGAGCTTTCATGATTTTTTGTGACATCTGATTTGGCCTAATAAAAGTATTATTCTAATATGGATTTATAAATATTTCTGATTGTCAACATAGCTATCTCCACTTTCTGTATGACTTTGAACTGATTCTAGGTCCCAATCACATCTTTTGAAAAAAAATTCACTGGCGCTGAGAATTTTTATTTCAAAGAAGAGCCCCCAAATGCAACCTCAACTGTGTTGATCCATTCCAGCAAACCAAAGCTAGTTATTTTCCATACCTATCAGGAACAGGCCTTTATAAAGCTAATTGGTCTTAATCTCATCTTCAAGGCAAAACACCCCCAAATATGTTGTATTTTAATAAATGATTTGCTCCCAACAATTTATTGCTTCTCAACAAATTTTCCCACTCGCACACACACAAAGATTGCACTTAAACTGCGAGCTTGACTGGATGGGAAGTTGTGCTAAGGTATATGATGGCATATTTGAATTAAGCAAAAGGTTCTGGCTCTCTGATCCTTTGAGCCCTGGTTTCATCACACCACTGTGGGCTTCTGACTTTCTGTCTCCAGGAACCACATGCTGTGCTCTGCATCCTTCCTTGCAATTCTTTGCATCAAGGAGACCTACAATGAGTGTGCCTAAATCCCAGTCCCACCAATATAGGTGGGGTGTTGTTTTGATTTTATTTTACCTGGATTCACAGTGACTTGGGTCTGTGGTGATTTTTCCTTGCCTGCAGAACAGTAGAAAACACCTGAGTCATTCATGTAGAGGAATCTGAGGGTGATGATGGAGATGTTGTCTGGGTTTTGGTTCTCTACTGTCAAACGATTTTGAAATCTCTCACTCCCTCTTTTTATGCCTGAAGAAATCACTGTGAAAATGGCCTTCTCCTCCTTATCACCCTTTAAGCCAGCACAGATGGGATAACGTGGAATCCAGAACCATGTCACTTGGGGTCCTTTTAGGCTGCAAGGAATTTGGACATCTGATCCAGCATCTACCTTCATTTCTGAAACCAATATGATGAAATTATTATGGATTTGTTTTAACCACACAACAACACAGGATGCTAATACACACCGTTATTTTGTGAAAATCTGAGATGGCTACATTTCATGGGCAGGAATCAGTACTTGGAATTGGATGTTTTTTAAACAAATAATTCTGCAGAATTATTTAATTGAAATGTGAAATGCAAATGATTGGACTTTGGATCTTTGAGAAGGCATCACATATGAACTCCTGCAAACTCATATCCATCAAATATTCTTTAATATTCTTGCACATTATTCATGATTAATCACACAAGCTAAGAGAGGCTGCAGCAGTTTGCATTTGCCTGAGCCTACTGGGAAGGACATGTTTCTGCCCCTTCTCACCTCTCCCCCTTGCTGAGTTAACTGAGTGCAAACTGCTATGTTTGCATTTTAAATTCAGCTTGTAGTCAGTAAAGTAAGCTAGGGACAAAGGGGGAAGGGGGAGGAAGAATCAGGGATCCTTCAAAAGCAGTGGATAAAGTGGGATGACAGAGGATTAATTAGGATTTTTAAAACAAAGGTACGTTACAAACGCGTGCATAGTACGCGCTCCGCGTGTACTAGGATTAGGAAGAGCTGTCTCTTCCTCACGGCCCCCAACCCTAGTACACGTGGAGCGCGTAAGAGATAGTGCTGCCCGTCCACATGGGGGCCGCCATCTTTACATAGCGGATGCACTGTGTCCGCATGTTGCGCCCCTGATATGATGCCGCGAGTGCGCAACTAGCACCTCGCAGCGTCACATCTGGGGCCCAGGAAGAAGCGCGATTTTTGCGCTTCTTCTTTGCTGCGTCCGGGAACCGGGCGGTTTGGCTGCTGCGGTTCCCGGACGCAGCAACCGGCGCCGGCAGCAGACCGCCGCTTTTCGGCGGTCTGTAACCCGGCATACTCATTAACTTGTTAGAGATACCACAAAATGAGTTGTTTAAGATAGCAGCTCTAAATTCACTTCTTTAACCAGCTTCAAAATGGAGTCGAAAACCATCCTGTTCAGAGAAGCCTTCCCAGGCATTGCATAATTGTCGCTTACTATTTGATGTTCTTTTGGTGCCTGTTTATCAAACCATTTCCTGTATTGCTATGTACTGTATATGTATTATCCCACTTGAGAGTATGTATTTTCCCTGGAAGAAGATTAACCATCCATTATGAAGCCAAGCTCTCCCTCCAGTCCATCTACTTTGGTCCAGGCCTCAGACGTAGAGAAGAACTGCTGGACCTCTTACCCTTTCCCTCCACCGCTCCCTTCTCCTTCTGTGTCATGTCTTTTTAGATTGTAAGCCCAAGGGCAGGGAATCGTCTAACTAAAAAGATTGTATGTACAGCGCTGTGTAAATTTACAGCGCTTCATAAATAAAGGTTAATAATAATAATAATAATAATAATAATAAAAATTATGATAACATTGTCAGCACAACTGCTGGGGTCCAACAACCACTGTCAGTAACTCAAACGAGCCTTGTGGTTAAATCAGACCTTTGAGCAGAGCTAGCAATTTTCAGAAGCAGAAACGTGGTTCCAAAGGCAGTTGAGATAACAGCAGCTGGATGTCTTCCAGGAACTGAAGCAATGCAGGAACCTCTGGGGACACACAGCAAACCGATGCCAGACTTCTTCTGATAAACCACCAGAGAAGCCAAGTCTTCCAAAGTGCTCTTTATTCACACAGGGACGTAGCCAGGATTTTAGGAAGGGGGGGGGCCCCCCCCCCCCTTGGCTACGTCCCTGATTCACAGTGCTATATACAGATACAGATCTCCAAAACTGCAAACCATACCAAACCAACTCCAACTACAAACCCACAAGCTATCCCTTGCAACCCCTGGGTTTATATAGACTCCAGACCATGTGGTCTCCCAAACCCAGTGAGTTCCTGTGTGCAACCATGACAAGTGTCCCCTGTGTAATCCAGACACATTGTTTCATCATCCATGGCTACGTGCACCTAGACACCAAAGTGTCCTTGAGCCAATGAGCATCAGCTGTGCTATTCAACCTTGTACTTCTGCTGAATGCTCATGGTCAAACACACACACATCAAGCATTTCCCTGTGTGCTGTGTTTTAACCCTTGAGACTCTGGCAAACATACTCTCCAACTGCCTGTTAAATCAGTTGCAGAGCATGTTATTGTAATTTAGAACTGCTACCTAAGACTACTCATTTTGTAGTCTCTCTAATCCTGCAGTTAATGAATTCATTTAACAAATTTCAGTTCAGCAGTCTCCTAAAGGCACAGCAGCAGACAGTTTGCCCTCACCATGGAAGGCTAGCACAACAGAGAGGGACCTCATTTCTTCATTTCTGTCTTTCCTTCTCACCACATTGCATTGGATATTTCCAGTGACTTCTGCTTTTCACCCTCAGTTGCTTTTTATCTCAGTTGCAGTCTGATTCAGGTTTTCCACATGTGTTAGGCTACAGCTCCCACCATGCTCAGCCACTATGGCCACAATGCTGGATGAGAATGATGGGACCTGTTGTCTGATACATCTAGAACATGCCAAAGTGAGAAGATACATTGCAACATGCTCTATTCCTGATTCAAATACAGTGGGCCCTTGTTATCCCCTGGGGTTTGATCCCAGTGCACCTCGTGGGTACCAAAATCCACGGATGCTCAAGTCTCATGATATACAATGTCGTAATAAAATGCTGTCCCTTATATTAAATGGCAAAAACACAGTTTGCTATTTGGAATTTATACTTTTGTAAAAATATTTTCCAGCCATGAATACTTGAATCTGTGGATAAAGAATCCATGTATGCAGAGGTCCAACTGTATATTAATTTCAACTAATACCACCAGTTGTTACATCTTTAAATAGCACTTTCACTGTGTGGGTTAAAGACCACCTTAATTACCATGGTTCCATTTTCACAGACTCCTGGGATGAGTAGTTTGGTGAGGCATTTAGAATTCTTTATAAGGGAGCTCAAGACCAATGACAGCAAGAAAACTCAATCTACTCACTGTCCATCATAAAAGAAGATATGCCACTTACCTTCTTCAAAGTCTGTTTTTACAGCAGCCAAGGCAGCCAAGGCCCCATACAAGAAAAACAATGATTTCATTGTGGGTGGCACAGCAGTCTTTGGGAACAGGAGACAGGTACCTCTCTGCCATGCCTACTTCACTCAGAGAAAACAACTGTCTTCTAAGAGGAAGTGTGATGAAGCCACACAAGAGGAAAACCACAGCATTCTGCAGCTGGTGAAAGAGGAAGGGCAAGATGGATTTCTGAAAGAAGCACACAATAGGTCACAGTCCGGGGATGACAGCACAGAGTGTCACCCTTTTTAAAAATTCACTAACATAGCAGCCAAGATTTCACACTGAGGCTACATAGCACCCGTCTCCACGGGCTATGCAACCTTTGTGCTGAGTGGCAGTGCTGCACAACTGAATGCACAAACCAGTTTGCAGCTCGCTGTACAACCTAATGTGCATCTCCATGCACAAGGGAACCCCGTGTGCAAATCTGCTTCCACAGCCTTGGACTAAGTGTAGATGTTCCGCATCAAAGATATCCAGCTACTTCCACAGGGGAACATTTGGATCTGTAAGACACCCATAAGATTCTGGCCAAGAAATAAATAAGAACCCTATATATCTATATAATTATACAAAGTAAGACGATGGCTGAAATTCTACATATGCTACATAACAATGTAATTATCCTAGTGCTGGGTCCGGCCCTCCACTCCATTCTGCCTTACTGGACAGCAGCCACTGCAAACAACTGGGGTCCACCAAACACAGTGTCTAAACATGAATCAAGGAACACGAGAGACAGTACAGACTGGGCCAGCCAGAAAATTCAGCAGTTGCAGAACACGTTATAAACCAACCTGGGTATAAAATGGTATTTAAAAACTTCAGTTCTGGACCATGCTAATAACTATCAGGTCAGAATGCACAAGGGGGGGGCATTGAAATCCACAACACCTGGACAACTTAAACAGGAAAGAAGAAACCCTGAAAGTAAACACTTTGGCTACCAGTTCTGAAAAACACCAAAATCAAGACCCAGCAAGTGCAAATGAACACCACCCAGGATCAGGGGGCATCTCAGCAGACAATGGATTACTGATAAAATAGACACAAATCCGCCTCACATATCTTTGCACCTTGAGGCCTTGCCATTCAATAACAGATAAACACACAGATTAACATGTAAATCACTTTCCTGCATCCAATGCAGCAGCATTCCCACCCATGCTATCACCTGGGGATAACGGAAGCCAAAGGGGTGATCTTGGTCCTCTCCCCTGCTGCCACACCATAGTTGGAGGGGATGTTTTCAACCCTTCTCACCTTCTAGTGGGAGAAGGGTCCAACCAGGTGTCACCTCTCTCTTGAGGTGTCACCCAGTCCAATCCACAGCCCCTGCACCCTGCTAATGGTGCCACTGCTGCTATGGTATAAACTGTATTGGTGATAAATGATGCAGCAGATGGTATATAGCGGGGAAGCATTCCAGCCCTTTCACTAATAGAGTTCAGCATCCCCTCACTGCCAATGGCAGAACTGGATACCCAAACAAATTCGACCCAGAATGTCCCTCAGTTGACCGTTAACATCAAATCCCCATCACTGGACATACAAGTTTAGGGGGCACGCACCTGTCAAGACTAAGCCAAAAGAAGGGCTACCAAGGATTATATAGTTAAGCAGCGGAAAAAATCAAAGCGTGCATGTGTGACCCATCTCCCCTCAATAGCTGTGAGAGATGTACAAGCAGGTTAGTAACAGAAGAAAATTCAGTCCCTCATCCATTCTCAGCCTTCATATCTTTTCCCAGCCCCAAACTGCAAAGGGAACCAAAACATATCCAACAAGATGACTAATACAAATTAAGTTTTTCATGCCACTGAAGAGCTGTCAATGCTTGGGGACTTTAAAGCCAATCTGCCTAGTGGCAGAGGCCCAGCTCACTTGTTGCTGTTGTGTTGTTGTTGTTTTTACTTTATTATTGTTTACTTGTTGCTGTTGTGTGCCTGTGACCCTAAGGAGAACCTATCCTGGAGTTTTCTTGGCAAGTTTCTTCAGAGGGGGGTTTGCCACTGCCATCCTCTGAGGCTGAGATACTGTGACTTGCCCAAGGTTGCCCAGCACAAGTCAAGATTCAAACCCAGGTCTTCATAACCATAGTCCAGCATTCAAACCACTACACCATGCTGGCTCACTACACCTTTAGTATCGTATTGTCTTTAGTATCACAGAACACATGCCTGTAAGAGTACTTTGGGAGATAGCCATTGTATTTATACCCTGTTTGTGCACTTCCTGTTGGGCCAATTTATGGAAACCAAAAGCTGGAACCCTTTCACACCCTACAACTATCGTGTTAGGATTCCACTTTAATTTCCATCCTGTGAACTCCTGGGATTTGTAGTTTGAGAAGGAGCATGTAGAATTTTCTGGCAGAGAGTGCTTATGTCTCACAAAACTACAAACCCTACAGTTCCACAGGAATTAAGGTAGAATCATAGCACTCTGACTGTACAGTGTGAAGGGGCCCCTGATGATACCTGTAGATGCGCATCCTCAAGGTCCTGGATCTCTCTCTTTATCATTTTTTTCCCTCTTTACCTCAGGCTTGGACTGGACAGGACTTCAAATAATAGTCTCAAGCTGGACAGCCCTAATTTATCCTCTGCCTATCTTTAGCAGGGAGAAAAGAAAGGAGCAGGCAGAGTCTTGTCCTTCCCAGTAGGCTCAAGCAAAAGCAAAATGCTGAAACCTCTCTTAGCTTGTATGTTCTTTCTCCTTATTAACTTTAGCCATCTTGACTACACATATCCCAGTTTTACTCTGTGAAATGTTGTTATTGTTGTTGTTGTTGTTGTTGTTGTTGTTGTGTGTCTTCTAGTTGTTTCCAACTTATGGCAACCCTAAGGCAAACCTATCATGCAGATTTTTTGGTGAGATTGCTTTTCATCGGCAAGCCAAGGCATTTTTGTTTAAGCAGGCATTCAACATATAATTGTGCCAGGGTAGTTTCTCTGGATTATATGTGTTGTAGTTATGCCTTAACTTTTGTGTATTTTAATGTAATGTTAGACTGTGTTTAGATTATTTTAATTGTTTTAAATTTTATAACAATTTTTAAATGGTTTTATCTGTGAGCTGCCTTGAATCCCTTCTGGGAGAAAGATGGCATACAAAATAAATAAATAGATAAATAAGCTTGTTCAGAGGAGGTTTGGCAGACCAGCACTTGAATCACTATGCCATGCTGGCTCTCATATGAAATGTTGGAGGGCATGCCAACTTCCTCAGGTACCACCTACCCTAGAATGAACTCCAAGGACATTGCATTATACAACTTATACAAAGGACACCATCATTATCATTGCAGCATTCTGAGTTCCTTTTCTTTCAAAGCACTCAAATTTCCCTGCAGCCCAAAAAGGAAAGTACTGGATGTGGTTTTTGTGTGAGCTCAGTGGCTGGAAACTTGCAGTTGGCCAGTCTAGGGAATCCCATTTCTTGATAGGAGCACATATGACACTAAAGATGGTTATGCTGGAGGATGATGCTTTTTTCAAAAGAAGTTATCACCCACAATTTCTTTTCTTGCTTCCTTTTTTGCTCTTCCTCCTACCACCTATGCTTGTTCCCCATTTCCACCTCCTTGATCTTCCATCAGTGCTTTGGCACACATATGAGATTTTTCATACTACACACTTATAGAAATACGCTTCTTATAGAATCCCTAATACAACCGTGTGTGATACTTAATACTGTTAAATTTGCTGCAAAGTGGCTGAATTGAGATTAGATTTCAAGGATAAGGGCCTCAAATGGATTATGTACCATTGTGATGTGCTTATGAAACAGTTTTGTAATTTTCGTTTGAACATTGATTGTTTTATATGCTATAGCATCAACTGTGATTGTAAAAAGTTTTCAACAGTTATAAGCAATTTTGTAAGATGGCAATTTGATGGCTATAACCTGTATATGGCTGTCAAGAATAAAACTATACTGTGCTGTTTCATGGAGTTCCATCCAATCCTGATTTGGCTAGGATGTTCCCAGTCAATCCTCTGCCATCCCACTTTTTCAGCCACTACAAAATGTCCTATTTTCTCTCTCCTCCATCCACTTTCCACCACATTGTCCTCTGCTTACTTCCATTGCTGCAAACTGATTTCTTTTTCCCCCCAAATAATTTTAATTGACATCGCTTCTCTCTTAAAAAAAAATTGTATAACATTTTCATTTTCACTCATAACACAAAACATAACACATAGCAGAACCCAAAACAATCATTCATCTAACGTTCACCACTTCTTTGACTTCATCTTTTAGGAATTATTAACTCTACAGAGTTTTTGATAAAGGCCATCTACCATTGAAAATATTATGTATGTTCTCAGATTTACATGTAATTTTTTTGTATAATTCTGAGTTCTAAGTGTAAAACTAATTTATACTCAGTTATCTGGGGAGGGGAGAAGGAGAATCTTGCCCTTCCCAAAAGGCTGAGGCAAAAGCAAACTGCAGCAGCCTCACCTAACATGTGTGTTCTTCCTCAGTAATAACAATCTGGTGTTGGTTGGCCACTCATGTCAATTTTCATCAGTGAAATGTTGAATGGTATGGAACCCTGGGATTTGTAGTTTGTTGAGAAATCAGAACAGAGAAATCCAAAACCTCTCCAAACTACAAATCCCAAGATTCCATATGCTGGGGTCATGGCATTTGAAGTTGTACCAAAGTGTGAAGCATCTTTAAGGTGCCATCTTTAAGATATCTTTTGTTGTTGGTGGGGGGGGGGGACAGGACAGAACCATACCGATCCACTTCCGGGAACTTCATCTCCTGAGTGTTTTTGACATTTTCATTTCGATCCAAATTCACAGCTACCTCAGGAGATGGCCCAGAAGGGAAAATAGAGGATTCAAAAGTGAGATTGCCAAAATCATCATCATCATCATCGTCATCTGGAATTCTTTTGTGCTTTTAGAGTGTAGACATAATGCACATTTACACCTATGGAATCCTGGGACTTTGGGTTGGACTTGATGAACCTTGTGGTCTCTTCCAATTCTATGATTTTGTGATATGAAGGTCGTTAGCCATATCTGCCAAAGAGTCTTGGTGCCTCACCAAACTACAAATCCCGGGAATCTGTAGGATGGAGCCATGGTAGTTAAAAGTGGTGTCAAACAGCATTATTTCTACAGCTCCCTCCATCTGCAGGAATCAGCTGCTGCCGGGCTCTCACAGCAAGAAGTGTTTAAAAACCACTAGTCATTGCTGCTGAAGAAAGAGCACCTGCAAGGGCTCTACTGAAAGTTGGCAACCACTAAGCAAAGGCATTTGAATGGAGGAATTCCCCTTCTACCTTGCAAATTTTGAAGTCAGAGGAACAAAGACAAAGCGGAAACTTCAGCTGGGCAGTGATAGGGGTCTGTTCTTTTTCTATCTTTATTTGATGCAAATCTGTGCTACCTCAAGTCTCTACCATATTGTATACCCAACTGTCCAAATTTGGCACGGAAAGTCCTGATTAATCCTCCATTAATCCTCCATCCTCCCACTTTTTCAGATGCTTTGTCCCAGTTTCTCTCTCCTCCTCTCACTCTACCTCTTTGTCCTCAGCTTTAGTTCCATTACTACAGGCTGAGTTCAAAGTACAAAAGTAGTTTACACTCCATTAGCTCAGAGGAGAGAAGGGAGCAGAATCATGTCCTTCTAGTAAACACTGCAGCAGTTTGTTTTTGCCTGAGTTTACTGGGAAGCCCACTCCTGCAGAAGTGAGTGCAAACTACGTTGTTTACTTTTAAACTCAGTTTGCACCAAGACAAAGGGGGAAAGCTGGAGGAGGACAGTAAAACTGGGATATTTTAAAGCAGCTCAAAATGTGGGATGGCAGAGGTTTAACTAGGACTGTCCCTGACAAATTGGGACAGTTTCAGGACATGCAACCCCAACTACTATGTTGCCAGATCAGGATTATCCCAAATCCTGAGATTACAGGCCCAAAACCTGAGACTGAGTAAAGGCCTTTGTTGATGTGACAGATGGCAGACCCTGGTATTGTTTTAAGGAAAACTCTTGGTGATGTTTTTAAGTATGTTTTTAAGCCTGATACTTTAAACATCAACCACAATTGCATAAAGGTTACCATTCAAATAAAACAAACACATCTTAAAAAATGAGGAAAATACACACACATTTTCTTTTAAGACACCACTCTTGCCCTGAGGCTTCTTCCCTCACCCTGCTAAGCAGAGAAAAGGATCCCAGAGATCTGGGAAATCTACAGTATTTTATCCAGTTAACCTGCAGGTATTTGCCTCCATGATGCATAAATGAATCCTGCATCTGAAGCATCCTCACATGGGGATGATGCCTATATATAGCCAATATAGATCATAGCAAACCAGTCTCCGAATACTGAACCTAACAGTGACACCATACAGTCTTTGGGGAAATTATCTTTAGATAATCCAGGTTTCCCAACCTATAGCCACACTGGTGGTCAGGTTCTGGGGCTTTTAGCCTCCAATGTAAATTTTCCTGACTCTGCCAAACAGGATAGTAACCTAGAATGGCGTTGCATCCAGGATGACAAGACTCTCTAGAGACTCTGCTACTTAATTCCAGCTAAATCATTTCCAGTTAAAAGTGTGATTTCATGGAGCAAAAGAAACTTTGCTGTCTGTATTTTGTACTTGTTGTGTGCCTTCAAGTCGTTTCTGATTTTGTTGTTGGTTTTTGTTCAAATCATTTCTGACTTATGGCATCCCTAAGGAAAACCTATCATGTTTTTTTCTTGGTAAGTTTTGTTGGGGGAGGGTTGCCATTGCAACCTCTGAGGCTGAGAGAGTGTGACCTGTCCAGGGTCACCCACTGGGTTTACATGGCCGAGCCAGAATTCAAAACCTGGTCTCCATAGTCAAAATCCATGGCTCAAATGCTACACTTACTGCAACTCTTAAGAATTTTCTTGGCAAGAGTTGTTTAGGGGTATGCCATTACTTTCCTCTGAGGCTGAGAGAGTGTGTCTTGCTCAAGGTCACCCAGTAGGTTCCCATGGCTTAGCAGGATTCGTACCCTGGTGTCTAGGATCCAGATGTCCAACATCTAGTCCAACATATAGATTTGAGACATGCAATTATTTCAGAATAACTCAGGTAAGAAAGTGTCACTTTGTGTATGACAGGCTATCTCAAGTGAGTGGACTCAGAGATGGCATTAATGGAAAGTTTTAAAATTATCATTATTCTTATTATTCAGTGTTGAATTTGACAACTTCATACCTTTTCATAACTTACTTCCTCCCCAGCCCTGGGATTCCCCCACCCTGGGCAACTTCTGCAGCCAGCCCACAGGCTTTCCTGCTGCCCACTTGTAAGTCAGCCTGAGTGCATCACAAGGGGAAAAAGTTACTCCTGGTTTTGAATGGAAACTCATAAAGCTTCAGAAAGAGAGACAGATGCCAAGTAGTTGGAGACTCCGAACAGACAATGAGGTACGTAGCCATTAATGGGACCAAAGGCATGTGGGGTGGGATCCTTGTTGGAAGGAGGATTGAAGAAAGGTACACAGAATGTGATCTTTTGGAAGAAAGAGATGTAAGTCTTCCTAAGCTCACTAGGGCCTTTTTAGCTTCACAACCTATTTTCAGTAAGACCCATCTGGTCTGCAGAAGGATTATGAAGTACGTGGAGGTAGCTGCACTTGGCCCTTTTCTTGATTTATTTTTCCTGACAATGGAGAGCAAGGATATTTTGAACAGAAAGCAGGTTATCAAATAGCCTAATGGAGCTTTGGCTTCGGTGCCTTCATTTTCATAGCATGGCATGGATGCAGGCAATGAATAATTTTCCTTTAAAATTGCCCATCTGAAAGGCCTTTCTCACCTTTTGATGATAGTGTTGATAGTGAGGAGAGGGGAAATGTTATTAAAGTATGAATGATTTATGTGTTTTGATTGGCTGAACAACAACGTTTATTAACTGGCCCAGCAAGACCCACAGCAATTTTCAAACCATAAATGAAAAAATGTTTGAGATCTACTGCTGCAGATAATACTGGGCTAGACAGACTAATGGCTTGATTCAGGTGCAGGGAGTTTGCTGTCTCCTGTCGTACTTCAGTACAAGGAAGGATGGACCTGACTCTGAACACAATTAAACCAGAATCCTGTCGACACATTATGCAAATGGCAATGCTCTTTGCAGGATCATATATGGAACCAGCATGGCTTAGTGGTTTGAGTGTTGGACTGCAAATCTGAAGAGCAGGGTTTGATTCCCAGCTCAACCATGAAACCCCCTGGGTGACCTTGGTAAGTCACACTCTCTAAGCCTCAGAGGAAGGCAATAGCAGATGCCCTCTGAACACATCTTGCCAAGAAAACCCCATGATAGGTTCGCCTTAGGGAGGAGGACTCACCATAATTCAAAGACTAAAGGCACACAACAGCAGGGAGGGGAAAATGCCAGCTGTGATGCTTCTGTTCCTCTAAGGTCTTCCTTGGTTCACGCAACCACTATGCCCCCAGTCTTTTGCCTCATGCTACTTCTGGCACCACCATTACCCTCCTGTTACACCAACAGGATTCCAGCATCACAGTGAAAATACCCAAAAGCCACAATCCATCTCAGGGCCTGGGCCCAAGTCTCCAACTTTTGTGAGTCATCTCCAGGTAGGAGATGAGGGCTCAGTCAGACTCAGCACCAACCAATAGGAAAGGGCTATGTGCAAATCTCCAGCTTAGCCGGGAGACTAGCAGCTTCCAACAACTGGTAAGCTTTAATGATTTGCTGATGCAACTTGCAAAGATTCTCTAGGGGTTATATGTATGTACAGTAATTTTTTGGTAACTGCTGCAGTTTGGTTCCAGGACTCCTTGTGGATACCAAATCCATGGGTGCTCAAATCCCATTAGAAACAATGGCATAATAGTAAAATGGTGCCCCTTATATAAAGTGGCAAAATCAAGGTTCGCTTTTTAGAATTTATATTTTGGGGGGAATATTTTCAAACCGTGGAAGCCATTAAAATTCCATGGATATAGAGGGCAAACTGTATTTAGTTAACTTCTTCCTTCAGTCCCAGTCATTGTAGCATCACAGGGCTCATCGTACAGGCTCCTCTGCATCCAACGTCTGGCTGGAGGCAAATAAACTACAGTCGTCCCTCCATATTTGCGGCTTTGATATTTGCGGATTTGATTTCAACGGATTTCATTAATATGTTCTCTCTAGGATGTCTAGGTCCTCCAGTGCAACTCTGTGGTCAACTTTAACTAAAAGTTGCACTGAAAGACCATTTGTAGCTACTCCAGTGCCATTCTATGGTCTGTTGTTGGATATTGATCACAAATTGCACTGGAGGACCTAGAGATTCCTAGAGAGGTGTCCCTCAGGTAAAAACAGTGTTTTTGTTATTTGCGGTTTTTCCATATTCACGGGGGTCTTGTTCCCCTAACCCTAGCAAATATGGAGGGACAACTGTAGTTTAAATGTTCCTTATCTCATCTTCCTTAGAAGAAAGAATCCCCTTATTAGAGAACCAGTGTGGTTTGAGCATTGAACTATGATTCTGGAGATCAGGGTTCAATTTCTGATCTCCTTTTTTGATAAAATTACCAGCTTGGTAGACAAAGGGAATGCTGCAGATATAGCCTCAGGGGAAGGCAATGGCTAACCTCTGAACAAATCTTGCAAGGAAAAACCCATGATAGATTCATCTTAGGGTCACCATAAGTTGTAAACAACTTTAAGGCATAAACAACACAAAGAACAACACAAAGAAAGAGGGGCCCATAGACCACATGTGGGGCCCCCAAGATACTAATGGCCCAAAAAATAATTTAGAAAACATTTTTTAATGTTTTTGAATGTATTTTGACCCCCACAGTTCCTCAAATGGACAATGGGAAAGCGGGGGGAGTTTTCATCATGTATTTGGGCCTGCCAGCCCATATTAGGAACAGGAGAATCTTTTTTAAAAACCAGGAAATGAATGGGAATTGAACTTTCTCCCCTCCAGCATCTGCTGACTGGGGAATATACTACAGTTTCGTTAATGAAATGCAAGGAGACAAACATCTGTATGGATTGTCTGCAACTTTTTATTGGGGATTGCCCACACATTTTCATTCATTCTGAAAAATGGAAACACAAAAATGATTTCCCCTCTCTCATGGCACCCTAAAAAAACACCTGTCTAAGAACCTTTTCTAAACCTGGGATCACATTCTGCTCCCCCGGTCATATTGTCATCCAATAACCAACTGTTTCCAACCTATTGAACTTCTCAGAAGTGAGGTTCCCCTGGGGATCTTTCTCTTACTACAGAAAAATTTCCCCAATTTTTTGGTGTCTTATGGTGATTTGGAATAAATTATCTGCTATGTCTGAGGAGAGGAAAAAAGTGATTTCTACTAATTACTGTTGGAAACACCAGTGGGAAACCCCATCAAAACTGAACTCTGAGTTCTCTAAAAGAAAGGGAGATCAAAGGGTGGGAATCCCATACACAATACTGGGGCATTGTGCTAGGAGCAGAGGGTGAGGAGGAGGAGGAATCACTGTGCAATTGTTTGGTAGTGGTCATTTATGGATCCTAGGCTGCATCAAGAAGAGCATAGTGTCCATACTGAGGGAAGTAATAGTATCCTTTATTCTGCTTTGGTCAGACTTCACCTATAATCATAGAATCATAGTTTGAAGAGACCTCAAGCGCCATCCAGTCCAACCCCCTGACATGCAGGAACTCACAGTTAAAGCACCCCTGACAGATGGCCTCTGTTTAGAGATCTCCAAAGAAGGAGACTCCACAAAGATTATCGCACATCCTTTTTCGCCCAATGTGGGCGAATCTTGAATTTGTGAGAACAGCTGTTATCATACAGGAAAATGCTGCCAATGCCACCAGGAGGTTACAAGTCGTAGTAGTCTTATATCGGGCAAAAAATGATGTGAGATAACCTCCCACCACTCTTCGAGGGAGTGTGTTCCACTTTTGAACATCCCTTACTGTCAGGAAAATTTCTCCTAATGTTTAGGTGGAATCTCTTTTCCTGTAGTTTGCATCTATTGCTCCATATCCTATTCTTTGGAACTGCAGCAAACAAGCTTGCTTCATCCTCAGTATGACACCCCTTCAAATACTTAAACAGGGCTATCATATCACTTCTTAATTATCTCTTCTCCAGGCTAAACATCCCTAACTCCCTAAGTCGTTCCTCATGGGACATAGTTTCCAGACCCTTTAACATTTTGGTTGCCCTCCTCTGGACACGCTCCAACTTCTCAACATCCTTTTTCAATTGTGGTTCCCAGAACTGGGCACATTATTCCAGGTGAGGCCTGACCCAAGATGAATAGAGTGGTACTATTGCTTCCTTCTAGACACTATACTTCTATTGATGCAGCCTAGAATTACATTGGCCATTTTAGCTGCCACATCCAACTTGCGATCTACTAGGACTTCTAGATCCCTTTCACATGTATTGTTGTTAAGCCTGGTGTCCCCCATCCTGTATCTGTAAATTTTATTTTATTTTTCTCCCTAAGTACCTTACATTTCTAAGTGTTGAAATTCCTTTTGTTACTTTTTGCCAGCTTTCTAATCTCCTTCTTTGGAAGCCTTTAAACAGAGGCTGGATGGCCATCTGTCAGGGATGCTTTGATTGTGAGTTCCTGCATGGCAGGGAGCTGGACTGGATGGCCCTTGTGGTCACTTCCAATGTATGATTCTATAATTCTATAATTCTATTACGATCATAGAATTATTCTCTACTCTTGATCCTCTACTTGGGGTATTAGCTACTCCTCTTAATTTGATGCCATGTGCAAATGTGAAAAGCATGTCCTTTCATCCCTTTCATCCAAGTCATTGATAAAGATGTCACATTGCACTTGGCCCAGGACAGAACTCTGTGGCACACCAATGGCCACTTCTCTTCAGGATGAAGACGAATACTGTGTCCAGTTCTGGGCACCAAAGTTCAAGTGGGATGTTGAGAAGCTGGATCATATCTAGAGGAGGGTGAATAAAATGATAAAAGGTCTGGAAACCATGCCCTAAGAGGAGAGAATATTGACTTTATCACATGGGGAAAATAGGGGGTTTAAGCAGTGAAAATTAAGGTGAAAACTGGATAAAAATCGCACAATCACGATTAACATTTTCACACATATCGCTATTAAAGAACTATTATCTGGGAATAAACAGGTAATAAACAACAGCAAATCATTCACAGGATTTCCCTGTGAATGACATGTTGCTGTCTATTGCCTATTTATCCCCAGGATAGTGGCACTTTAATTGTGATGTCGTTTGAAAGTGATTTTCACTGTTTAAACCCCTGATTTTCCCTGTGTGATAAAGTCCTCTGGCAGCTGAGTATGCTTAGCCTGGAGAAGAGAAGATAGAGATGACATGATAGTTCTCTTTAAATATTTGAAGGGGTGTCATACTGAGAACAGAACAAGCTTGTTTTCTGCTGCTCCAGAGACTGGGATTTGGGGAATGGATTCAAATTACAGGAAAGGAAATTCCACCTAAACATTAGGAAAACTTCCCGAGGATAAGATCTGTTTGACCATGGAATATGCTGCCCCAGAGAGTGGTGCAGTCTCCTTCTTTGGAGGTTTTTAAATACAGGCTGTGTGGCCATCTGTCAGGGGTGCTTTGGTTTTGTGTTCCTGCACAGCATTGGGTTGGACTGGATGGCTCTTGGGGTCTATTCCAACTCTAGGATTCTGTGAGAAAATGGCGCACATAAGCAAACTGAACAGTCTGCTGTATCTTATTTCAACACTGCCAATGGGGCAGTGTCCGGTGCAGTCCTAGAGAGCAGCCAGTGAATTTAGGGATATGGGAGAGGAAGGTGTTTATCACACAGAGGTTTTTGGAGCTTTTTGCAGCTCAGATCTGACGTGACTGTGGGGCCAATGATGCGAATTAATGTCATAACATGACACACACAGCTTCCTCTTCCATCAGGGAGCAATAACTAGAAAATCAAAGTTGGGGGAAGCTGCTACCTCCCAGCTGAACAATTCCTCTTCTCTGTTAATGGAAGGGCTGGGCTTGTCTAGTTGATGCTGTGAGAAACAACTTATTGGATTAAATGATGTGAGAGCTTCCAGCATTCACCTTAATAGTTATGTCTCCTCTGTCTTGCAACTGCAGCGAAATATCTTCCTCTGAATTCCTGATGGAGAAGGCAATTGAGCCACTCAACCATTTTGACAAGGTGGGTTTTAAGAGAAGTTTGGATTTCCATAACCTCCCCATCATGTGTCACAGATGAAAAACAGGTCACATGTGGTCTTGCCTGTGGTCAAGATGGCAAAATCATTAACTGGAAGGAACACAAAAGTTAGGAGGGGCTGTAGCTGTTTGGTTTTGCTTGTGAGATGAAAGATCCAAACCCCTCTCCTCTCATTTGGTGAGTAAATTGAGTGAGAACTACTTCTGCACTTTGGACTTAGTTTGCAGCAGTTGAAGTAAGCTGACAACAAAGGGGGAAGGTGGGGAAAGAAGTGCAAAAGTGGGACATTTTAAAAGCTGCTGAAAAAGTGAGATGACAGAGGATTAATGGGGACGTCCCTGCCAAATTGCGACAATCGGAGGGTATGGCTTTCGCTACCTCCTTTCTTCTCTGCATGAGCACTAGAGTTTATCACACTGGGACTAATTTCAGCATTAAAGACAGATTAAAGTACATTTAAAGCATCCTGCAAATAAAGTGAAAATGGTGAGTAATTCCATTAATGATTGTCACAGGCAATTGCACAAATAAAGTGATATCAGAAATGTACTGTCTCTGAAATCCCAAAAGTAAAAAGATGCACGTAAATGCTTCTTTGTGACCACTTTAATGGCAGACTTTGTGTGACATCATGTGAAATAATTTCACATTATTATTATTATTATTATTATTATTATTATTATATTTATTTGTATCCCGCTCTTTTCCCAGGACTGGGACTCAGAACGGCTTCACAGCATTAAAAACAGTACAATTAAAAACATAAAAAATTAAATAATAATAATAATAATAAGTACATTAAAAAGGAATTAAATTATTACAATATTAAAACAGATAGTTATTTAAAGAATAAAACATATTTTAAAAAGATAAAATTATAAATAAGAGGGGGGAAACTGTAACAAATTTTTAAACTGGCCCAACATCCCAGCTTGTCCTTATAGCAATTCCTTAAATGCCTGTGTGAACAGGTAGGTCTTAACCTGCTGGCAGAAGGCCATCAAGGAGGGAGCTGTTCTGATCTTCCTGGGTAAAGAGTTCCAGTGTCTAGGGGCAGCCACTGAGGAGGCCCTCTCTTGCGTCCCCACCAACCGTGTTTGTGAAGGTGTTGTGATGGAGAGAAGGGCTTCTCCAGAGGATCTCAGAGTCCGGGCCAGTTCATACCAGGAGAAACAGTCTGCCAAATAGTGTGGACCTGAGCCATGTAGGGCTTTGTAGGTAATAACCAGCACCTTGAATTGTGCCCAGAAAAAAACTGGCAGCCAGTGAAGCTGTTTCAACAGGGACGTTGTATGATATCTATAATTTGCCCCTGTTAACTGCCTGGCAGCAGCTCTTTGAACCAGCTGAATTTTCCGAACACTTTTCAAAGGCAGTCCCATGTAGAGCCCATTACAGTAGTCCAAACATGATGTAACCAAGGCATGTACCACCGTGGCCAGATCTGATTTTTCAAGGAACAAACGCAGCTGGCGCACAAGTTTTAAATGTGCGAAAGTACTCCCGGTCACAGCAGAGACATGGGCCTCCAGGTTCAAAGATGAGTCCAAGAGTACCCCCAAACTGCAAACCTGTGTCTTCATGTGATAAAATCCATAGTGCTTGGAAAGTTACCTTTTAAAATAATTAGTTGGAATTATTATTCAGTGCTTCACTAGTTGAAGTGATGTTTTTAAAAGTCACTACCCTTTCTGAAAAGTAACTATAGTTGTCCGCCTGTATCCACAGTTCCTTGGCATTGGGGTGATGGGGACATGTCTTTTCTTCTTGTGTGTTTACCTCCTAAACCAGTGCTTCTCAGTCTTTGGCCCTGAGGATGTTCCGCAAAGTCCCAGCCAACATGGCCAATGCTCAAAATTCTGGAAGATGAAGTCACAAACATCCGGGTGGCCCAGTGTGGTCCCCAAACTTTGTTCCTCTGTTTTGGACTTCAGCTCCCAGAATTCCTGGTTGTTGGCCAAACTAGCTAGGGCTTCTGGGAACTTAAGTCCAAAACACCTGGAGGACTAAAGTTTGGGCAGTCCTAGCACTTGCCTTCAGTGCAGCACTAATGCTGTTTTCATTCAAAAATGAATTCAAAACTGACACTAGATGATGCCATGCCACAGGTGAGTCTTCACTATCAGCAGATGCCGGCTGGAGAACAAGCAGAAGAAACTGGGATATCTCAGCAGCACTCCTATCTTCTTGAAGCTTTGCATCAATTAGCCAACCTGGGCTTCCCCCTTGACAAGCTGTGGGAGAGGCTCAAGATAGATCTCTCATTCAACCAAAAAGTAGCAGAGTTGGAAAACCGGCAGAAAACCTTGGAGAACATTGTCTCGGTCCTGAGCCGGGAGCTGGGAAGAAGAGAGGAAGTCCCTGGAGTCGCCTTGGGAGAAGCCATGGCCCGGATCCTCTATCTAGAGGAGAAGGTAAGAGATGGGTCTCACAGCTACATAGGCCTAAGGAGAGCTGGCTGTCTTTTGATATGTGTCTCTCTGTGTGTGTGTGTGCCTTCAAGTCATTTCTCGACTCATGGATAATAGGATTTTCTTAGACAAGGAATGTTGAGAGGTGGTTTTGCAAGTTCCTTCCTCTGAAACATAGCCTATAGCCCCTGGGATTCCTTGGTGGTCGCCCGAGTGCTAACCAGGGCTGACCCTGCTTAGATTCCAAGATCAGATGCTTATGCATACTTCCAGTTGTACTCAAGCCCTGATGTCCTGGACTACAACCCCCATAGGTCCTGGGCAGGATGGTCAAGCATTATGAAAGTTGTAGCCCTAGACATTTGGAGGATGCCACATTGTGCAACATTGTACTACATGATCCAGCAGGGCATCTTAAAAATATTTAGTAAATACTCTCTTTGGCATTTGTATGTTCTACTTGAACTTGATCCATTTGTATGTTTCCACATGCAGAAGGAGTGAGTCAGAACTATTTACCTTGTTTTGTTGTTTTTGCAAATAACAAAAGGCACTTTCCATTGAAAGCACAGTCCTTAAAATTTGTTTCAGATCAAGTTCCAAGCACAGCAGTTTCCGGGGGGGGGGGGGGGGGGGAGATTGGTATCAAGCTTGCAGGGATGTCAAGAGTTCATGTTTAGTCAAAATTGATTCATAAAACTGCATTCCAAAGCAAAACAGACAAAAACCTGAAATGTTGGCTTGGGAGGTAATTTAGTTATTTGTTGTCCAGTTGACTTGGACTTAAGTTGACCCTATGAGTGATAGACTTCCCAAAGGCCTGGTCATCAACAGCTTTATTCAGATCTTTCAGACTCAGGGGCGTGACTTCCTTGGTTGAGTCAATATATCTGCAATGCCTTCTTCCTCTTTTTCTACTGCCCTCAACTTTCTCAAGTATCACCATCTTTTCTAATGAGCAATGCCATCTCATGATATGCCCAAAAGTACAAAAAGTTGCAGATTAGTCATTTGGGCTTCTAGGGAATATTCAGGCTTCCTTTGCTCTAAGACCCATTCATTAATCTTCTTAGTAGTCCATGGTACCCTTAGAACTCTCTTCCAGCATCACATTTCAAATAAGTTATTCTTTTCCTGTCAGCTTTCTTCACTGTCCAGCTTTCACAATACTCAAATCTGGAAAAAAAATGCAAAATTTCAAACACTTCTGGTCCCCAGCATTTCAGATATAGGAGACTCAACCTGTAGTACTATTCTCCCTCTTCAAAAGCTCTCCTTCCTCTTTGCCTTTATAGGCACTGCTCAGACTACTGGTTTAATCCTAGTGGTTGTGATTTCTTTTTTATCAATAACGTTGCAAAACCATGTATCACAGGTGCTTGTAAACAAAACCCACATGGGTCCCCAAAGCCAGATGGACTGGCAGTATGAACAAAAGCAGCCAAGTACTGTGAGGACAAGGTAGTAAAAGAGAAATGATTCAGAGAACTAAAAGCAACCACTACCAAGGGAACAAAAGGCCATAGAATAGAAAGTGTTTGGCAAGAACTCATCACTCCCACATCAAATCTGTTTAGCTGTGTCATATGTGCTGCTTTCAAAATGGATAATGGTTTCAGAGAATGCTTGGCTCAGAAATCTTCTCAATCTGTTAAGAAATCTTATTCCAGGAGACAGCAGGGAAGCAAGAGAGAAAAGACAGCATTCCAACTCTTTTTCTCCCAAGACAAGTACAAAACACTGCAGCTTCTTTCCTTCCTATTTATAATGTATTTACAAATATTTATAAACTGCTTCTCTTTGAAAATCAGTGCACAACAACACTAAAATATGCCATGTAAAGCAATAAATAAATCAGGATAAATTTAGTATTGCAACTAATTTGGCTGACTCCAGAACCAAATCAGGCTCATTCCTGAACCAAACTGGGCCAATGTGGACTGATCCAAAGTCCATAGAATATACTTAGGGAAGTGTGAGATTGCCTTCGCTATCAATGTATTAGTGTTTCTCATTCTATCTGATGTGGGAGCTGGCAAATTATTTTCTAAATGCACCAGATACAGTACTTGTACCTGAATTGTTACTTTCTTTCCTGGAAACTCTCCACAGACTAAAAGCCAATGGCTTGTGAATCTACAGATTCTTTGTCCTATAATATCCTGATTGACCTACATATGCTAAAGGCACCAGATGCCATCTGATCTTGGAAGCTAAGTAGGATCAGTCTTGGTTAGTACTTGGGTGGAGGAGTGTCAACGAATCCCAGGTTGTGTAGTCTATTTCAGAGGAAGGAACTGGCAAAAGCACCTCTGAGCATTCCTTGCCCAAGAAAACCCTGTGAAAATTCATAGGTTCACCATAAGTCAACAAGTAACTTGAAGGCACATACGCCCAGATTGATCACCTCTCATTCAAACCCATGCTACTCCGCACAAACCACTTCCACCCGTTTCTTTGTAGGTGGAACAGCAAGACTCACTCCTGGCCCTGAAGGATGTGATGATCAGCAACTTGGTGTCCCGGATCCACACCCTGGAACAAACCACGTATAATGGCTGTTTCCTCTGGAAAGTCTCTGAGGTGGGACTTAGAACTCGGGAAGCACAAGATGGAAACCGCCCGGCACTTTATTCACCCGGTGAGTGACCATAAATGTGGGTAGAAGAAAGAAATGTAGCGATGTTTTCATTTTTGTCAAAACTGCAGCTGTTGGAAACTCAGTGGTCTGCACACCAGAGGTAAATTGTCATGGTCTGCCATCATGAACAGATCTTAAACAAATCCTGTGACCAACAAAATATAAATTTAAAACAAACTCTCTACCAAAGGGAAATTTTTATGCCTTAAGCACATGGCATTTTAGATTGGGAGTATTTGGGTGTGGTGTGTTTTAAATAAATGAATATATAAATAAAGTAAGGGAATTACCTGGAAAAAGAGTAACTGCATAGGGTAGGCAAACAAGAATTCAGAGACTGGTCAGATTTTTTTTTAATTACTACTTCCAGAATTTTCCATCCATCATGGGTTATGGTGGCTGGGGTATTGTGGCAAGAGCACTCCCAAAACAGCAGCTTTTCCAAGCTCTGCAATAATACCTCACAGAGTTCTGTTCTACAGAAAGCAAAAGGGCCTACTTCCATTTCATGTAGTATGTTCCTGAACTTACAAGAGAAGTGGTTTAGTCTAGACCAGTGCTTCTTGGGGTTTTCAATGTGGAAGACTGGTGTTTTGTTCCTAATCTACCAGGGCAGGGATTAAGATGCACAAATCTGTCATTTTCAGTTTTTTATTTTTCATGGTTTTAAATTCAGTTCCTGCCACTATAGTATCAGTTTTCAATTTAAAACAAACACGTACACACAGAGAGATGCACCAATGTGCATGAATTTGTGGTTGTATTTGCCCTTTTTAAGTGTGTTTGCAAGGATGTTGCCTCACATATGCGTATTTGCAAACAATGTTTGACAATATAATAGGCATCTGTTCATCCGTTATACTCTGCTCTACTGGAAACTGCTTCCAAGCAATGATAAATATATGCCATGGGATCATTGTTCTTGGAACCTTCTTCTGTTTAACTATTACTAGAGAAATGTAGCAAGATGTGGAGTAAGCAGCAGCCATGCATCCATCCCATCATGTCCAATTTGGGTCTTATTCTGCAAATTCCCTGGTTCACTTGGGACAGTTTGCCCCCCTTTAGCAGGAACTTGAGGACAGATGCTGGCCTGGCAAATGGGAGAAACCATTAACAAAGTGCACTCGGTGAAAGATTTTCCAGCATTCTTACCCTACCTATTCTTCTCCTCTTCCTCTCCAAAGCATTTTACACCAGCCGGTATGGTTACAAAGTCTGCCTCAAGCTGTTCCTGAATGGAGATGGGACAGGAACCGGAACCCACATCTCTCTCTTCCTGGTTCTAATGAAAGGGGAATATGATTTCCTGCTGAAATGGCCTTTCCGGCACAAGGTAGGAGCTTTTGCACTTATAGAAGAGTACTGGGTTTATATGAGAACCTTTTCCCCATCTCCCCGAGGCATGTTGGTTTTTATTCCAAGACCAATCATGCAGGAGAAATAAGGGTGGTTCTCAAATGGCGAGTGGGACCCCCATGGGGTACAAGACTTGCTCAAGAAGGGCACGAGACTTGGAGGCCCTGGTCACTCCTCCTCTTCCTCTTTCTATATTTTTAATGTGTAAAAAAATGAGTTAAATATTGACTCTATTGAAACATGTTCTAATTTGACCAATATTAATTTCTTATAAAATGTTAGAATATGAATGGGTGAATGAAAATATGCAGACTAAATAAAATAATTTATTCATAAACTACGGCAAGTGGGGTGGCACAATGTCCTCATGTAGATTTAAAGAGGAGTTTCAAGGGTAAAAATGTTTGAGTACCACATTGCTCTAAAGCCTGATCTTGGAAGTTAAAGCAGGGTCAGCCATGGTTAGTATTTGGACAAGAGACCACCAACAAATCTCAGGTGCAGTTGGCTATATTTCAGAGGAAAAAGATACTGGCAAACTGCCTCTGAGTATTCCTTGCCTAAGAAAACCCTATGAAATTCATGGGGTCACCCTAAGGCAAGTGGCAACTTGAAAGAACATACATACACACAGTTCTTAACTATACTTGGAAGGGAAGAACTTGGAAGGAAAGAGTGCAGGTTTGCTGGTAGACTGCTCTATCTCCAGGCATCCACCTTGGATGAGCTCCTCACAAAGAATGCCACATTAGGAGGACTTTAGTCTGTTCCAGCCATACATAGTCATACATAGACATACATACTCAGGGTAATGTAACACAGATCAGAGATGCCTTAATGCAGGCCTGGAGGACATGTGGCCTTCCAGTTTTTCTTGTATTTCAACTCCCATAATCCTTCACCATCAGCTGTTAGTTTTAGTGGAGGTTACAATCCAGCCACATCTGGAGGGCTACATAGTCTCCATTTGGCTTGACCGTTAATATTTTCTGGATATGCAGTCTCTCTGTGTAAATTTAACATTCACCTACATATAAGTGGAGTCTTGTAAAAAAGAGACCATGAAGGACTGAAGTTGATTCACTCCTGATTTAGAGTGGGCCAAACAAAAGAGAGTTACAGTGGGCTCTTGGTATCTGCTGGGGTTTGGTTCTAGGACTCCCTGTGGATACTAAAATCCATGGAGACCCAAATACCATTAAATACAATGTATTGTAAAACGGTGTCCCTTATATGAAATGGCAAAATCAAGGGGTATGTATGTGTGTGTGTGTGTGTGTGTGTGTGTATACACACACACACACATACAGAGAGAGAGAGAGAATATTTTCAAATGCTGGAATCTGTGGAGAAAGAATCTGTGGATATGAAGGGGTAAGACTGTTCTGATGGTGAACCTGTGACCATTCAGAAGTTGTTGGACTCCAACTTCAGCTAGGATGCCCAGGGGTCAGCGATATTGGGAGCTGTAGTCTAACAACATATGGAGCACACATGGTTTTCTATCCCTGCTCTAGTCAAAGGCTTTCTGAAAGTAAGGCTAGGAAAGACCTGCCGAGATCCTAAAGAATCTTTGGTCTTCCAGATGTTGTTGGTCATCAACTCCCATGCTCCCCACACAGGATGGCCAGCACTGAAGACTATATCTGGTGGGCTACAGATTCTCCACCCCTGCATAAGAGAGCAGTGTTGGTCAGTGTATATGCAGCTTGATCAGAGCTGGAGAACCTTCAGCTCTTCAGATGTGGATGAATTTCAGCTCTCATCATTTCACGTTTGCCATGCTAACTACTGCTGATGGGTACTGGAGTTCAACAACATCTTGAAGACCATAGGTTCCCTAGACTGGAGTTGCATGGACCAATGTTAAGTAGGCATCCTATTATATCTGTTTTAAACAGAGCGACTGAAGCTATGCAATAAATGATTCATCTAACACCATGAAATGAATCCCATGGCAACAGTTGATAGTGAAGCCAGGTCTCCCATAATCTAAACCAAAAGTCAAATTCACACACCATGCCAACACTCCCACTCACATACTGGAGAAATAAGCACCCAGCACTCCTCTGCTCATATAACGTGGGAGGCAGGCCTGAGCACTGCAAGATCCAAGTTCCATCAGCATCTTTTGGAGATGAAAGAATTACACAGAGCAGACTTCCATGATCACAGGTTTGGGAACTGTGCCTCAGACAGCATATTTTGCCCTCTTCTCCAGCACATTATTACAGCGATTGATCCTGTAGATGGGTGATCCAACTCAAACACTCCTCCCACTGGAGCACATGGCTTCACCTCCCAGGATTCCTTAGAGTTTCTACTATATTAAGATATTTGTAGCATAGACACACCCTTATGGCTGTTCTCTTTTTATCAGGTCACGCTCAGTCTCCTGGATCAAGAAAACAAGCACCACATTTCCACGTCATTTCGACCCCTGGAGTCCTCATCCTCATTCCAGCGCCCCGTGAGTGAAACCAATGTGGCCAGTGGTCTCCCCGAATTCTGCCCCCTGAACTTACTCCATTGCTCCAGGACTTCATATATCCATAATGACACTTTAGCCATTCAAGCTGTGATTGACACAGAAACATAGACTGAATTTAAGCCCACCGGACTGGAGACCAGCTAGTGATAACTGTTGCTCATGGACACAGAGAGAGTTTGGTATGGTGGTTTCAGAATGGTTACCTAAAGAGACACAGCTGCATTGTTCACAATCTCTTCCCTTGATGGGCCTATCAGAAAAGCAGAAACTTGGAAACTGTCCTACCTTTCCAGAGATAGGTAGGCACATTAGGGTGATTGGAGGTGGGGTGGGAATTGAATCTAGACTTTGTAAAGTGTATCCAGTTTAGGACGGATCCAGGCTTTATAGGGTCTGTTACACCCATAACTATATAGTGGCTCCAGTCTTAAATGGGATCCCGATTTTGTAAATTCTGTTCATGACTATCATGACTACATTGATAATGGATAGATCGCACTGACAGTGGGGCAGTGAACAGTCCTTTTAGACCAAACTTTAAAGGAATTAGGGGATAGCTCCTTAAAGGGTATGGAAAACACGGGACAGGTTCACTACCCCACTAACATGACAACTACCAGCCCTAACAGCATGACTGATGTTGGAGGCTCAACACTGGCAGGCAGTCTGTTGTTAATTTTTAGTACTTGCAGGTGTGCTTTTACAAATCAATGAAATTCAACACATTTCATTAAACCATCATCATCTTTATCTTCATCCAACTAAAGTTGATAACAGTCTGAGTACCATGAAAGCAATAGCAAAATATTGATCATTTATTGTATTTCTGGATTGATAGGTCCAGAGCAGGCTCAACTACATAGGAGTCTCAGTGGTCCAATTTTACTGATAATTTCAAGTGGGTTCAACCCTCCTCCAACTAGGCTTCATCAGCCAAATCCATGCTTTGATTTCACTGGGCCTGTTATAAGTGTGGAACAAATGGGAAAAATAAAGTGGCTTCCAGATGCTTTGAAGGTGGAGTGTTCAAAAGCAGGTGGAAACCGAAATGAAGATGTACTCCAGGGCTAAAAACCAGAGCAAAAAGAAGCCAGGATACTCTAGCTTAGCTCAAAAAATGCACATCTTTGTGCCTGCATATTAACAGCCCAGTGCCCGTGTGAGGCTGCACCAAAGCAAAAAAGTGAGAGTGACAACTCCAATGGATGTAATTACAACATACACAAACCAAACAGGACAACAGGAGGTGAAGGGGGCATGTATGGGGGGGGGGGGGGGCTCCATGATTATGCTTTGCACCAGTGCATTGATGCACTGTACTGATGGAAGGTAGCACATGTGACTGTGTGGATGATCAAAGGGGTGGTCATCCAGTGGAATGGCATCTGGGTGGGAGGCACTTGGACATCACAGGCAGTGCATTCATGCAACAGTGCACATGCATGGTGGGGAGGCAACAACAAAAAAACCAGCAGTGCAGCTGGATGCCACACCATTCAGTCTGACAGTTTGGCCCACCTTGGGAGGTTCTGTGCAGATAGTGGGAGTTTGACTCTCTTTCAGAAAAAGCAGGATAAAGCCACTTTTTCCTACCCATCTGCTCTGGTCCCAAGTCTCAGTCCAACTGCTGAAATATGACATGTTTGTATTAAGCTTACTCCTCTATTTGAGTGGTTGCATACAGGCATAGTGTTTGGGAATGTAGATCAGAATATTTTGTTATTTCCTTGGCACTTGAAGAGGTGCACCTGTTGATTTTAATGGGGTGCAAGTGGTGGGATCATTAGGTGGAAGTGATCATGTTCTCCTGGAGTTTGTAATACAGTGGAAAAGAGAAGCCAGGCATAGTCAGACACGCATCCTAGACTTTAGGAGAGCGGATTTCAGTAAACTTAGAGAAGTATTGAGGGCGATTCCATGGTCAGAAATACTAAAAGATAAAGGAGTTCAGGACGGATGGGACTTTCTCAAAAGGGAGATACTGAAGGCACAATTTCAAACAGTTCCAGTGAGAAAGAAAAACGGGAGGTGTCTCAAGAAACCAGGATGGATGACTAAGGAACTTTCAACCGAGCTAAGTTTGAAACGGAACATGTATAAGAAATGGAAAAAGGGGGAAATCACAAAAAAGGAATTCAAAGAAATAGCAGGCATGTGTAGGGGTAAAGTCAGAAAAGCTAAAGCGCAGAATGAACTCAGGCTTGCTAGAGAGGTTAAGAACAATAAAAAGGGCTTTTTTGGATATGTCCGCAGCAAGAGGAAGAAGAAGGAAACGGTAGGGCCACTGCGTGGAGAAGATGGCAAAATGCTAACAGAAGACAGAGAAAAGGCAGAATTACTCAACACCTTCTTTGCCTCAGTCTTCTCAGAAAAGGCAAAGGGTGCTCAACCTGAGGATAATGGAGCAGAGGATAGAATAGGGGAATTTCAGCACAGAATAAGTAAAGAGATAGTAGAGGAACACCTTGTTAATCTAAATGAATTTAAGTCTCCGGGACCAGATGAACTCCATCCAAGGGTATTAAAAGAACTGGCAAATGTAATATCAGAGCCATTGGCAATAATCTTTGAAAACTCCTGGAAAACAGGAGAGATCCCAGCAGACTGGCGGAGGGCAAACGTTGTCCCCATCTTCAAAAAGGGGAAGAAAGAGGATCCCAACAATTATCGTCCAGTTAGTCTGACATCAGTACTAGGAAAGATTCTGGAGCAGATCATTAAACAGAGTCTGTGAACATTTAGAAGGCAATGCCATAATCACAAAAAGTCAACATGGGTTTCAGAGAAACAAGTCATGCCAGACAAACCTAATCTCTTTCTTTGATAAAATTACCAGCTTGGTAAATGAAGGGAATGCTGTGGATATAATATATCTTGATTTCAGTAAGGCCTTTGACAAGGTTTCTCATGACGTACTTGCAAACAAGCTTGTAAAATGTGGGCTAGACAAAGAAACTGTTACATGGATCTGTAATTGGTTGACCGGCCGAACCCAAAGGGTGCTCAACAATGGCTCCTTTTCATCCTGGAGAGAAGTGACCAGTGGGGTCCCACAGGGCTCTGTCCTGGGCCCAGTGCTATTCAACATCTTTATCAATGACCTGGATGACAGAATTGGGAGCATACTTATCAAATTTGCAGATGACACCAAATTAGGGGGAATAGCTAATACCCCAGAGGACAGGATCAAGATTCAAAATGACCTGAATAGACTAGAAAGCTGGGCCAAAGCTAACAAAATGAAATTCAACACAGAGAAATGTAAGGTATTGCACTTAGGGCGGAAAAATAAAATGCACAGATATAGGATGGGTGACACCTGGCTGAATGAAACTACGTGTGAAAGGGATCTAGGAGTCCAAGTAGACCACAAGTTGAACATGAGTCAACAGTGTGATGCAGCAGCTAAAAAGGCCAATGCCTATTTTAGGCTGCATCAATAGAAGTATAGTGTCTAGATCAAGAGAAGTAATAGTGCCACTGTATTCTGCTTTGGTCAGGCCCCACCTAGAATATTGTGTCCAGTTCTGGGCGCCACAATTCAGAAAGGACATTGAGAAATTGGAGCGTGTCCAAAGGAGGGCGACAAAAATGGTGAAGGGTCTGGAAACCATGTCCTATGAGGAACGCCTTAGGGAGCTGGGGATGTTTAGCCTGGAGAAAAGAAGGTTAAGAGGTGATATGATAGCCTTGTTTAAATATTTGAAAGGATGTCATATTGAGGAGGGAGCAAGCTTGTTTTCTGCTGCTCCAGAGAACAGGACCCAGAACAATGGATGCAAGCTACAGGAAAAGAGATTCCACTTGAACATTAGGAGGAACTTCCTGACAGTAAGGGCTGTTCGACGGTGGAATGCACTCCCTTGGAGGGTGATAGAGTCTCCTTCCTTGGAGGTCTTTAAACAGAGGCTGGATGGCCATCTGTCAGGGATGCTTTGATTTGGATTTCCTGCATGGCAGGGGGTTGGACTGGATGGCCCTAGTGGTCTCTTCCAACTCTACGATTCTATGATTCTATGATTTTCTGCCTGTCATTCAGGGGTGAGGTTGGGAGTCTTAAGAAAAGTTGGCAAGCCTGAGAAACTGGCAACAGGATGTTGAGGGAAGACTAAAAGAGGAATGTGGAAGGCATATTCCTGATCTGATGCCAAGGGCACAAATGGCTATTAGGTGCTTTTTTAAGTCAGACCAATCAACCTTGTAGCCATAGGTGACCCAGCCTTCTCCAGCCTTGGCTAGGGATGGTGGGAAATGTAGTTTCAAGACATCTGAAAGGCACCAGGTTGAGGAAAGCTGGTCTGCAGAAACTGATCTGGCTCTCATTTTGAAAACTTCAGAACTACCTGAATAGTCTCCATCAGTCATAAAGATTGACATGAATCAATGTGGGCTGAACCACTCTACCCACCTGGACTTCATGGAACAGTAGCCCCCAAACAGTACTTTCAATCCTAAAGTTGTAAGCGATCCCATATAGAACCTTCGATTTCTAAATTTGAGAAGGTTTTATGAAACTAAAAGTGCTTTCACCTTGTTCTTACCCCTTTTATGGTGCAGAGAATAACACTGCAGAAAATCAGGTTCCAAATTACATTTTGACCACACATACCATTACTACAGCACTTGCCCAAACAGCATAACTCTGGCTACAGCCTTTTTATATCACTAATCCCCTCTGTCATTCTCTATCATGCTCACACTCCCCTCCCAACTTTATTTTTCCCCCCAAACAGAAGCTATTGGGATAAAGTCTCAGAAACCATCTTACAAACAGGCCTAAATCCAATTGCTTTTCCCAACAAGAGTAAGCCTACAAAATCAATTGGGTAAAGTTGATTCCCACTGCTTCAGTGGGCCTCTTCTAGTTTGGAATTAGCAGCAGGCCCAAGTTTTTTGAAATGACCTCTAGGTTCCTTACTTTATTTTCAAAGAAAAAAATTACAACTTTTGCACTGGACAAATCTGTATAACCAGTGATCTACTAAACCAAATGAAGCTTCCTCATCATACACTGTGGTCTGCTAAGAGTTGAAGAGACCTAATGGGTTGTTCTTCACCTGCAGGGACCTACAAGAACAGAGAAGCCATAAAAAACCAGGTAGACCATGTTTGGTTTGGCAAATCACAAGCACTGTAATCCTAATATACGGCTGGTCCAAAACATTTTGCTGCCCAAGGCAAAGAATAAAATGAGGAACCTCCGCTTCCATTCTGCATATAAAATATGACAGCACTAGCAAAGTCATCTTTATTTAATAATGATGGCCTGACAGCATTTTCCACTGAAAACAACAGCTGCAGAGCAGGCTGCATGACACACAACTCTCTGTGCTTACAGCTCTGCGACTGCCTCACTGTGCCTAATGGTAGGGCTGACTGAAGAAGACTGCTCCTTTCTTGGTCATTTTTCTAAGCCTCACCCATGATAGTTACCCTGGATGTCACCTCTTTGACAGACATCTTTGAACTGAGTATGCAAAGGGATCTTCTAGCACCTTTGAGACTAACTGATCTGTTCACTCCATGCATCTAAGGAAGTAGACCAAGTTTACAAAAGTTTATGCTACAACTTCTTTTGCTCCATTAGTCTCAAAGGTGCTACAAGATCTTTTTGCATACTGATATGCCAGGCTAACATGGATGTATCTCTGAATTTTACATCTTTAAAATGAGTATTTGAGATGGCTTCCAACAAAAATCTCTTGTCATCTTCACTAGCATACACTTCAGGTGGACGGGCTTCCAGTCCACTCAATATAGGCATGTATTTTAAAGATCATCACTTCCTTCTATTTGTTGTTATGTATGTGCCTTCAAGTTGGCTGCTGACATATGGCAACCCCTTGAACTTCATAGATAGGGTCCATAATTCAACACTTTGGTGTTACAATTTCACCTAGAATTAGACAAATTATTGTTGACTCCCAAAGCAATAGTAATCACAAAATAATTTTGTCCCCCAATAATAATAATAATAATATTAATAATAATAATGGCCTTGGAACCCACACATTTAGAATCCCAGAAACCAAACACATACACAAAAGAATGATTAGTCAAAGTCATGAGTTTGGTTCAGTCTTTTTACTTTATTTTATTTTTAATTTTTGTCAGATTTGTTAATTAAAGAGGCAGTGAGTGAATCTACAGTCCTACACCTGTCATTATGCCTACTCCCCAACAGAGGGCGCTCCCTCTACACCTTTCAAGAACACTCCTACAAACGCCCTCAAACTACAGTTACACAAACACATACACACTATAGTGCCTTGGAGCCTCCGCCGCCGGAAGCAGCATCCTTCACAGATACATTATTTTTTCCAAAGCTGCTCCTCCATGGCTGCTTCGACCCTGAAGATATGCAGAGAGGTCACCTGTTGAGGTGGCAGTGGGGAAGCCATTGTTTGAGTTTGGGTTGAGGAGAGAGGGGTCAATCTACCTGAACTCCCCCCTCTTTCCAAACTGCAGCACCACAGAGACGAATGTAGCAGTCCAAAGGGTCAAACAAGACAGGCTGTTGAAGCTGGGAGAGAAGGGAAATATGTGGGTCACAGGACTGTTTTGGACTGTAGTTCCTTCTATCCCTCACCACTGGCCACACTGGCTAAAGCTGATGGGAGCTGCAACCCAACAATCGCTGGAGAGCCACACATTCTCCTACTATGCTTTAAGAGTTTCTGCTAGACCCAAGTTACTGAGGGAGCAGAAAGGTCTCAGGGTAAGGGATACACAATGCACTAGTGAAGTATTGGTCTATCTGGCAAGAATCATCGGACCTTAGGCCCTGTAACTGCAAAAATTAAGGAGTCTCCAGGTAATCCCACATCCATAGTACTGGGATTGTCCCATTGGGGAATATCACAGTGTCGGCCCGCCCACCAAAACAGTTGGAAACCATTTGCAATAGTGGTGGTCTCCAATAGAACCTTGTCTGCTCTCCTATTCAAATGTGGGCTTTGAAAGAGGGAGGAACAGACCTATTTTGGTCAGTATTTTGGATACAGAAGTGCATGGTGGATATCCCTTCTGGATCTTCCAAAACGATCCCCCAAAATATAATCAGAAAGAAAGGGGGGAAAGCAATGCTACTCTTAAAGGTCCAAAACAAGTTAAACACTTGAGCAAACATTGCCAAGAGCAGAGATGCCTGAATGACAAGCGATGACCCCTGGTTTCACACTATGATTTTTCTTCCAACGTAAGAGCAACCTGTCTACTATGGGGCAAAGTCTTTCTAAAGGATACACAGTAGCAGCCAGCGAGACAAGAAATAAAGAGACCAGCATGGCTCCATGGAAGATCCAATGTAAATACAAAGAGAAACATCTGCAAAATTGAAGACCGACCAAATTAGCATATTTGGAAGGGAGGGTGGTATTCTTGCCTCACAAAGAAGCTAAGAGAAACAGGAATGTCACTCTGGATATAGGAACGGAGGGAAGGGGTTGCCCATCAGGGATGGTGAGAACCTGTATGTCTGTGGGGTTCAATAGGCACTAGATTTCCAGCTTCTTGTTGATGAGAAGAGAGCAGGAGCTGAGAGTCCCACCATGTTTGGCTACCTCGGTGCAAGCAGCAGGAATGAGGGTGTAGTCTGGAAGTTTCTGGAAAGGCTAAGAGAAGGAACAAACAGAAACCTGTTAGTTGTCTTCCCAGATATGAATCCCATTAATTCTGCCCCTGCAGAGTACAACCAAACACTGCCAGCACAGATAACAATGCTTGACCCTTGTGAGATACTGCATATATTGTGAGACACCACACTGTAGCTGCAACAGGGGAACCATGAAGAGTAGTCTGTGGACTGAAACTTCAACCAAGGTAAAACATTTTTTTCTTCTTAAATTTGGACTAAATTTGCATGCTTTACCTCTCCATCACCAAAGGAACATGGAGACTTCTTGAGGAATCCATTGTTCTCTGCCTATAAAAAGGCCTGTGACCTCACTGGAATGGAGACATATTGGATTGCCAAAGAGGGGTCCCTGTTGACATGCATCCAAGAAATTTAGATTTTGAAAATCTCCCTATTGCCACATGGTGAGGAGGAGGAGCCTGTCTGCAAAATATATCCTTCATCATAACATCTTTACTAAGGACTGAAACAACATGCAGGCATCTGATTAACATCACCAATTTTTTTTTTCTCCTGCTTGGTTTGTAACATCTTGCCTGATGAAGACACCTATGGCGCTTCAAAAGCTTGCAACAAGTATATTGTGCATTTCAGTTGGCCAATAAAGGTATCACTGATGGATTTTTGTTTGGAAATGTTTGACCCTTGTGTTAGGTATCTGCCTCACCCTGCCAAGTCAGACCCAAATTTCATAAAAAGTCAAGGTTTCCCATGACTGGCCTTTTGATGCAGTGAGGCAGCGGACTTATCACAAGTGTGACCATTTCATTTACAAAGCAGTTCAGCAGGTCAGGATTTCTTCCCTTTGCTACCTGTAGTGGAGCAAGGGAGTGAATGGACTTTAAAGAAAGAAGCCACAAGAAACCATAATAATATGGGCAAAGCTTTCCCATCCTCCATTATACAGAACTGAGTAGCAGGAAAGGAGAGCAGTACTGCTTTTGTGGAGCAGCAACCAGTTACATACAAGCATGTAAGTCTTGCTTAAACACAAAATGCTCTTTTCGGACAAGCAGCGGGGTGGGGGGTAGGGTTATTCTCCAGTCATTTGAACCCCCTTCAAAATCTTTTCTACAGCAATTGTTAAGTCCTGGGAGAGGCAGTGTAAGTGATGGCAGCAGCTACTGCTAGTGGTGGCAGTTACCAATGGAGCAGGGAGGCATTTCAGACAATAAAGATGAGACTGGTTTGGAGCCTGAGGGGGAGAGGAAGAGGAGAATGCACTCTAGCTGTGAGCACACCATAATTTCTTCCCCCATCCCCACCCCCACCCCAGTCAAGACCAGCTGCTTCTTCCTTGTCTGAATTGCTATGCTTGCCAGCTGCCCAGGAAGGAGAAAATGGAACTGTACAGGCAAGCATTACACTCCATCTACTTGATGCAGGATTTCAGCCATGGAAGCAAATCCTGCCCCTACAATAGTTCATCAGTTCGAAACCCTTCTAATATCCCAAACCTTGCCACTTATTTGTCCCACCTAGGTGACAATTCAAATAGAGGACACTTTTGAATGTGCCTAGAGGCAATTTTATTGGCTGAGTATGCTTCTGAACAAACACACAAATGTGAGAAAGGGCTATGAGACCTAAACATGTGTTGTGGCAAACCGTTATCTTCTGTGCCCTTTTGAAGCATTATTGGTTCATTACTCTCACCTTCTCAAAGACTCTTGAGGATTAACAACTACTACTACACATAACAGCAGGTCTTGCACAGAGATAAAGCATATAGAATTCTGCCCTGGTTCTTAAGGGTATGCTACAGGTCAACACATAAGCTGTCGCATTTTCACAACAGCCTCTGCTAGCAGTAGCATTAGACTTGGTTTAAGTTACCACAAAATGTGCAGAAACAGAACACACATATACAGTGGGCCCTCTCCATTTGTGGGGATCCATTCCAGATCCCTCTGCATATGGGGAAAAACGCATAAGCTCAAACTCCATTGGCCGCAATGGGGGTATACTTCCACATTCGGTGTGGTGCGTGACACAAGCACGTGAGCCATTCACCACCCACCGGCTTAACCTTCCTCGTAAGGTTAAAGCCGCGTATGGCACATCTGCATATGGTACGGAGGTGCTGTATTCCCTGAAGCCACAGAAATCTCTTCCGCTCTTCTGCAATGAACCCCAACCCTCTCCCCCATCTCACAGACACCCATTGATCTTACTTGCACACTGTTGGGGTACTCCTCTGCACTGCGATGCAGAAGAACACTGCTCTTCTGGCCAAGCCGAGCATAGATGCAATTAGCAGCTGGATCATCAGGCACCGTGAGTGTTTCATAGTGGTGATCTGTTAATTGTTCCATGGTCTTTGGGAAAGAAATTGGAGAAGTCAAAAGAGAGTGAAGTCATTGGAAGATTCATATTCTTGTGTGAAATGCAAGGCCAACCTAAATCAAAGCCTACTTCTCCTGTCAAAATTGTGAAATGAAATAACTCATTTTTGTCCTCCCCCTTAATTCCCCTTCTTTGGCTGGTTAATTTTTGGCCTTCCTCTTTCATGGGTGGCTTTACATTCTATACCTATCTGCTCTGCAGCCAACTTAAGAACTGCTTTGCTAGATCACACTTTGATGCTGTTCAAAGAAACTGATGAGCATTAAGTACAGGGTGACCAAGATAAGGTACCTCTATACATAATGCTTTATTAACGTGCAGAATTGATTAAATATATGACCTGCAGCTTGGATGGCTTTCATGAAAAATAATAGGAATTCAAGGTCTACTAATATAGTAAGCCCTCTGTATCCACAGATTCTGCATCCATGGATCCAACCATTCAAAGCTTGAAAGTATTTCTGAAACATATAAATTCCAAAAAGCAAACCTTGATTTTACCATTTTAAATAAAGGACATAATTTTACTTTGTCATTGTACTTGAGCATCCATGGATTTGGGTATCCACAGGGGGTCCTGGAACCAAACCCCAGCAGATACCAAGGGCCGACTGTACTTCCTAGCCATCATGGCTAAAATAATGGCCACATTCAGAAACTGTATACTTCAAGAGAAAATTTGAGATCATTGTCATCTTCTCTCTTACTGCAACTCTCCAGTCTTTATACACACTCTCCCTTGGCAAACTTATCAGTTCTTTTGGTTTCTCCTACCATCTTTACGCCGATGATACCCAGCTGTACCTTTCCACCCCTAATCTTTCACCAGAGCTAGAGCAGCAAGTGTCATCCTGTTTAACAGCTGTCTCCCACTGGATGCACCATCGGCGTCTGAAGCTCAATATGTCCAAGACCGAGCGTCTTGTTTTCCCTCCTAAGCCCACCCTTCACTATTCCTTTTCTATTTCCGTCAATAACATCTCGATCCAGCCGGTCCAGGAAGCCCGCAGTCTTGGTTTCATCTTTGACTCCTCTTTGTCATTTATCCCTCAGATCCAGACTACAGCCAAAGTCTGTAGATTTTTTCTCTATAATATCGCCAAAATCCGTCCATATCTCTCAGCTTCTACCGCAAAAACACTGGTCCATGCCCTAGTGGTCTCACGACTAGACTACTGTAACCTCCTCCTGGCAGGGCTTCCCCTCTCTCATCTTCACCCATTAATTTCTGTTCAGCATTCAGCTGCACGCATTATTTCACTCACTCGCTATTATGATCATATCTCCCCTCTGTTGTCTTCCCTTCACTGGCTCCCTTTTCCTTTCCGCATCAGGTACAAACTTCTGCTACTCACCTTTAAAGCCCTGCATGGGCTGGCCCCTCTTTATTTAACTGATCTTCTCTCTCCCTACATCCCTACTCGGACTCTGCACTCTGGTAGCCAATGTCTCCTCTCTCAACCCAGGATTTTCTCTGCCCCGTCCCAGATCCGTCCCTTCTCTCTTGCTGCCCCTCATTCCTGGAACCTTCTTCCTCTGCATGCACGGCTCATCACTTCCCTAACCAGTTTTAAGGCTGAGCTGAAAACCATATTGTTTAGGGAAGCGTTCTCAGGGAATTTGTGATTGTCATCTGGCTGTCTGACAATATTTGATGTGATGTGATTTGTTTGATATTTGATGTTTTTAATCTGTTGTTTTTTTCTTTTCTATATGGTAATTTTATCTATTCCTCTTTTAATTGTTATTATCTTAGAATGTACGCCTTGGGCAGGCTTTTATATACTCTTTAATTTTACCGACTTTGTACAGCGCTGTGTATAATTACAGCGCTATAGAAATAAAGTTTAATAATAATAATAATAATAATAATTGGCTGACTGCTTTTTAGGGAAAAGAATGTTGGAGTGGATGAGTATTTCATTTGAGATCTAGCAAGGCACTTCTTATGTTTATTTTGTTTAAACTTTTCACACCTCAGTATGAAACAGCTTCTAATATTCCTATACAGATTATGTTTTAGCTGCCTTCAAGATGACCCTGACTTACAGAGACCTAGAGTTTTCTTGGCAAGATTTATTCAAAGGAGGTTTGTCACTGCTTTCCTCGAAAGCTAAAGGAGTGTGACATGCCCAAGGTCACCCAGTTGGTTTCCACGGCTGAGGAGGGATTTGAATTCTGGTGTGCTGGAGCTCGAGTCCAACACTCAAATCATTACATCTGGCTCCCTATGTAAATATAGCCAGCCTTTAAGGTGAACTGGCTCTGTTACTGTAACTTTGACAGTTAGCCTGTAAAATGAACAGGCTGCTTTCTTCCCCTTGGCTTACCAAGGGCTGGCAGAGAAACAAAGAATTCTCTTCTTCCTGCAGTAGCCTGTTGCATTTTTGATGGGTGTGGAGGAAGGGCCTTCTGTCCTCTGGCAGGTTTACCCAGTGCCCTTGTTGGGCTTATCCAAAGGACCCCCGTCTTATTCCACAAGTGTGCTCACTTGCTTACATGGATTTCCTTGTACCAAGCTAGTGCTTTAATGCAAGCCTGGTCTAGAAAGTCTGGGATGATTAAACTATGGTGGAAAAGAGATGAACTTAAGGACTATATAGCTCCTGACAGACATCCACCCTCCAAAGCCCTAATGAGTTTAGGTGTTACCTTCATGGCTTTCTTGGCTACATCACTGCTGCCAATAACAACCGTGTCAGACCCAGCCATGCTGCAGAAGCTGCGGAGATGCAACGTGCCTGAGACAGGAACGGTAGACACAGCAAAATCCTGCACAGAAAATTTTTTGCTTGGACTTCTGCAGAAGCCACTCAGTTATGGTCATGAGCATCCCCTCCTCCCCATCTCCAGTACAGATTGTTCAACAGATCTAGTAGGTGCCAGTGCACTGCAATCCATTTTTGTCCAAAAGATCTGGTAGGTACCAAGTTGAAGAAGAGTATTTTATATCAACATAGAGCCAAAGAAGAATTACAGTTGGGTTAGAGAACCTGTGACTGTTACCTGTGACTGTTGTTGGACTGCAATTCTCATCAGTCTTAGTCATGAAGGCCAATAATCAGGAATCTTGGGAGTTGCCGCTGACCAACATATAGTGGGCCACACATTCCTACCAATTTGCCATTTCTGAACTCACCTGTGGCTACATGTTAAGTGTCCATCCAGGTCAAGAGTCATCTTCTTTTCAGTACAGTTTCTGCTAGTACATTAAGGCAGAGTATGGGGTGAAAATAACAAATATAGACAGGTATGTGGGGGCTTTTAAACCAGAAATTCAGAGGCCTTTGGAAGTGTGACCTAATGTGATACAGTGGCAGGTGACACTGGGGAACACAGCTGAGTGAACCATGGAAAAGCCAGGAGATTCCTGATTATTGGCCTTCATGACAAAGCAAGCATCACAGTTCATAAACAAAATTAATAGAGGCAGACATAAGTTCTTGAAAGATAAATCAAATAACATTATCAACCTTCTGCTTGCAGTATGTAGAGCAGGGGACTCACACTCGTGTTCTTGGGTGCACTCTTCATTCACACAGAACCACAGACCAGGCTGTTCCCCCATATGAACTAAACATACATGCTCAGACAACCATCCCTAATCTGGTGCCCTCTAGATGTTCTGGACTGCAAGATCCATAAGAGTGATAGTCCAAAATATCTAGAAAGCACTGAAATGGCACAGGCTGCCCTAAAATGGCGCATAAGGGCTCCTTAGTGGATGAATGAAGAACTATTACAAGGCAGAAATGACTGTCATAGGAAATTATCACAAGGGGGTAAGAAACAGGAGAGAAACAGAATGTTCCCATCATTATCGAGCAATTCATCCCTTATTTCTCCCGTGAATAAACAGTAATGATCCTGGAACTTCTTATTAATGGGGAAACCCCATGAATGGTTTGCCGATAGCATGAATGAAATGCTATCATGAAGGTGTGGAAGCCAATAACATTTAATTCACACTATCACAGAGCAAATTCGGGACCTTTTCCAGACTGCATTTCAGTACAGGCAATTCGTTCCCATTGCTACAATTGTTTTTGGAGTGGATTTTTCTCCTATTTTCAGGTGTAGGGCACAATTTTGTTTCAACTGGCTAAAAATAATAATGTAAAATAATGTTGTGAAAATATATCATTTATTTTGTTGTGTATAGGGCGGAACCATGATTTTCAGACATGCGCTGTAGTGCCAAAACGGCGATGTGTGAAACATTCAATAACAATATATTAACAATACAATAATGGATGTATGCGGAATGCACCTGCATTTCTCTGCCTTTTTTGGAATGTCATTATCACACAACTGTGTGAAAATATCTGGCGCTGTAGCACTATTGTTCCATTATCTTTCAATAGCACAATTGTAATGGAATTGGTCCTTGTGTAATAATCTCCTTAGTCTGTATCAGAGTAAGAACAAGCAGCAGTGGCTGACTCCCGTTTTCAGTGAGGTGGTAAATCCATTCTGAGTTTCAATTTGAAGTTAAAAGAAACACTTTGAAGCACTGAATCTATTTTGGGGTTGATTCACTGCCCACTGCAATGGAGGCCTCTAGTTACCACTAGTAAGAGTAATCTGAACCACTGGCCCAGTTCATTGTAAAGAGGGTGAAGTAAAAGGAAGAAGAAAAGGGACAACTGGTGACAGCAGAGAGAGAGAGAGAGAGAAGTGTTTAAAGTTTCAAGCTCACCCTGAAAGCGTCTGCAACCATCTCTGCTCCTCTGTGATTAGTCCACTTGGATATGCCCACAAAGAACTCTCTACCTGTAAAAGGCATTAATGATAGATGGAGTGCATCAAAGCCATCTTTTTTAAACACAACAGCAAATAAGGTCTCCTTAGGCATGGCTCACAAGCCTACATAACTAAGGCCCGTTACAGACCGCCCAAAAGGGGCGGTCTTGGTGCTGCTGCTTGCTCCGTGAGGGAGCTGCAGCAGCCAAAAACCGCGACTCTCCTCACGGAGCAAAAAGGAGTGCGCAAATCGCGCTCCTTCCAGGAACTGGAAGAGATACCGAGAGTGCCAAAGCGGCACTCGCGACGTCTCTTCCGGTTTGGACGGGTGTGGACGCAGAGCGTCCGCTACGTCAAGATGGCGGACGCCCTCTGTATAGGGCGCCACTATCTTGACGTATCGGTTACGGCCGAGGGGCAAGGCGCGTCCAGAAGGCGCCGCCCCTCGCGCGTATCACGGCGGCCTCTAGGTCCAATCTGTACGGTGTTGCTTGATCTCTTAACTTATATCTGACTAGAACCAATGGTGTTTCCTTGCAAGCCATTAGATTTTGGAGCATAGGCCCTCCCCAGGGTAGTCTCTATAGCAAAACATTTTTTAAAAAATCTAGTAGTTTCCATCTTTAGCATGAGCAGGCCATTTGTCTTGCCAGCTCAATATCAAGCTATTCCCAAATAATTCAGATTACAACAGTTCTTGGTCACAACATGCTGCTGAAGAAATCTCATTTCCTTTCTGGCTATTGTGGATATAAAACTGAGAGGAACAGAGCAGTCTGCCAGGGGCTGGGGGTCATGATGTCAGAATTAGAGTCAACCAAAACCGAAGTCTTCAGGCTTCAACCCTGAGACTCCTGGCTCTACTGCATCACTGTCTACAACTGAACATAAGGATCCCTTCAAGGATGTCCAAGAGAATATTGAGCAGGGAGCAAGCTTGTTTTCTGTTGCTCCAGAGACTATGACATGGAACAATGGATTCAAACTACAGGAAAAGAGATTCTACTTTTAGGAACATTAGGAAGAACCTCCTGATGGTAAGAGCTGTTCAACAGTGGAACATGCTGCCTTGGAGTGTAGTTTAAACAGAAGGTGTTTGGCAATCAGTTGGGAGTACTTTGATTGTGTCTTTTTGCATGGCAGGGGGTTGGACTGGATAGCCCTTGGGATCTCTTCCAACTCTATGATTCTATGATTAACTATGATAGTGGCATTTGTGGCTTGGTTCACCCTAAGATATGTTTTAGATGGCAAGGCTCAGCTCTGAAATATACAAATTAATCATGAAAAGTATCTCTGAGCATGCTCAAAGCATGCTCGATACTGACCTTCATGTCATCTGGAATTACAGGAGAACGGTTTTCAGTTTTAAAACCCTGACTTCAAGGCAGTCTTGACCCTCCTTTATTTTTCGAAGCAATTCACCACCCGCTGCTGGGGGTGGGGAAGCACATGCTCTCAAAATCCTGTCAACCACTCCATTGTCTACTATGTTATAATTATCCTCATTAATCATTTATACAGCATTTTCAATAAGAAAAGTGATTTATAAGGCTCTCTCTTCACACACAATCTCCATGAGGTACTTAATGCCTTCATTTTATCAGCTCTAAGCATAACCCCTTCATTTCCTGACCTCTCCTTAGAACAAAGATTGCTTGTTTTTATTATTTTTTTTAATTTTATTATTATTTATTTTTATTATTGTAACAGGGTCAATTACCTGTGAAAAGAACATCACTTCCGTCCAAAGTGGCTCCCTCATCTGTAACCTCAACCACCCGCAGCTTCAGCTCCTCCAAGACCTTCTTGACACTGCTGATCTGGAACAACAAAGGGGGGGGGGGGAAATAGACAAATCACTTTTCTTCACATCACTTTTAATCACACATCGTATGTACTTATCACACATATATAAGTTGACCTAATGCATAAGTAGGGAGAAGATTTCAGGGCCAAAATCATGGATTTTGATGTAACCCAAGGATAAATCAAGGGCAAGCATGTAACAAAGGACATAAAGGACAAAGCAAAGGAACATGATGACAAAGAGCTTACAAAATTCAGCAGGCATAACTGTTTGCACTCACCCTAAAGGCTGGATGGACAAGGAGGGAACTACAGTAAATGATGGCTGTGTGATGTGTGGGGATGCAACCAGGTACAGGCGGGGTTAAGAAAATGCACACAGAGCAAAGGAAATGGCCACTACATTAGCATTAATGTGATAATTGTGCATGATTTTAAACCTGACAAACATACAAATATGTCCAATTCAGTTCCTTCAAAGATAGGTTCATACTCTACTCTCTTGGTGCTCCTCTGAGGGGGAAGCACAAAACAGCCACTACCACCGCCATTTTCTGGTATTCAAAAAAGCCAGACATGGTGCAGTGGCAGAGAAAGAAGAGAGGACCGATGGTTCTTTTAGGTGTTCCAGGAATGGACTAAGCTCTTGTCTTTCTCTATTCAGAGAATGAGGTTGGTTTCCTTTTTGATAGAGTTAAGGTACAGCACTTACACTGACCCGTGGATAAGTGGGGTCAATTTTTTGATTAAAATTTCTTGACTTGTACATGTGTACATACCGAAATACATCTTCAGGTAACAAATGGCTTGCCAGGAAAGTCCCAATCCTATCAGTGCTAAACAGGCTTCACAGGCCTATACTTGGGGGAATGCAAAAAACAGGAACCAAACTGAAGGCACCAAAATTTCCTCCCTACAATGGGTATCGCATGGGGCAAGCTACTCAGTGGCTCTTGCCAATGGATTTACTCCATAGCCATTGGAATTATCAAAATGAAAACTAGAGACAACTCCTATACCTTTCATGATTGTGCAAAAGATGTAATTTCAGCAGGTTTTGCGTGTCATGCAACCAGGTAACTAACAACACCTGCTGGGATTCCTTCTTCTACAAAAGGCTCAAGAGCCCTCTCCACTTTTCACTTTGGCAATTTTAATACTGTAGTCATATAATCACAAACTACGAACAAGCATGCCATATGGAGGCAATCACCTCTTGGAGGGAATTGAAGTGGACTCCACTTAGCAAGCTTTACACAAACATCACGATACAGCATACAGATTCAAAACCATATAATCTTAGCAAGTTGCTTATTTGAAGATTAAACTGTGTTACTCTTTTGTTGTTGTTTTAATTTGTTTGTTGTTAGTGCCTTCAACTTGTTTCCAACTTATGGCAACCCTAAGACAACCTATCATGGGGGTTTTCTTGGCAAGATTTGTTCAGAGGGGGTTTGCCATTGCCTTCCTCTGAGACAGAGAAAGTATGTCTTGTCCAAGGTCATGCAGGGAGTTTCCATGGCTAGCTGGGGATTCAAACCCTGGTCTCCAGAGTCTTAGTCCAATGTTCAAATAATAATAATAATAATAATAATAATAATAATAATAATAATTATTATTATTATTATTATTATTATTATTCATTTTCCAGAGGGGAAGGCTTGACAGAAGAGGAAAGTTTTTAACCTCTTTTTTATTGTTTCTAGAGGGGTGATCAGGCGGAGTTCCTCGGGAAGACTGTTCCAGATTTTTGGGGCTGCTACTGAGAAGGCCCTCTGGGATGTAGTAGTATATTTAGATGATGGAATTTCTAGCAAGTTCTTCCCAGTTGTTCTGAATGTGTGGGGCGGATTATATGGGGAGATGCGGTCCCTCAAGTAACTCGGGCCCAAGCCATGTAGGGCTTTATAGGTAATAACCAACACTTTGTATTGTGCTCGGAAGCGAATAGGCAGCCAGTGCAGATCTTTCAGAATAGGTGTTATGTGGTCAAAGCTGGAAACACCAGTGATCAATCTGGCTGCCATGTTTTGTACTAGCTGAAGCTTCCAGGCTTGGTACAAGGGTTGCCCCATGTAGAGCGCATTACAAATATCTAAGCGAGAGGTTACCAGAGCATGTACCACAGTTTCAAGGTCCCTTTGGCCCAGGTAGGGTTGCAGCTGGCGTATCAACCGAAGTTGATAGCAAGCACCTCTGACCGTCGCATCTACTTGAGATGTCAACTGCAGAGACGAGTCCAGAAGTACTCCTAGACTGCGAACTTCGTCCTTCAGAGGAAGTGTGACCCCATTCAGGACAGGTGGATAAACTTCCTTCGCCGGGCCTGGGGAACCTATCACCAGTACTTCTGTTTTCTCTGGATTCAAACTGAGTTTGTTTTCCCTCATCCAGCCCATTACCGACTCCAGGCAGTCATTCAGAGGAGAGACACTACCCTTAGTCACTGAATCAATCGGGGGCACAGAGAAACATATTTGGGTGTCATCAGCATACTGATAACACCGCACCCCGTGTCTCCGGATGCTCTCTCCCAGCGGTTTCATGTAAATGTTAAACAAAGTGGGGGACAGAATAGCTCCCTGAGGGACACCAGATGTGAGTTCCCTCTTAGAGGAGCAAGTGTCCCCCAACTGCACCATCTGGAATCTGCCTGAGAGGTAGGATCAGAACCACTGGAGCGCAGTGCCTCCGATGCCCAGCTCCCTCAGGCGTT
>NC_056523.1:17212236-17339567 GCF_019175285.1 Sceloporus undulatus
CTCCCAGCGGTTTCATGTAAATGTTAAACAAAGTGGGGGGACAGAATAGCTCCCTGAGGGACACCAGATGTGAGTTCCCTCTTAGAGGAGCAAGTGTCCCCCAACTGCACCATCTGGAATCTGCCTGAGAGGTAGGATCAGAACCACTGGAGCGCAGTGCCTCCGATGCCCAGCTCCCTCAGGCGTTCCAGAAGGATTCCATGGTCAATGGTATCGAAAGCCGCTGAGATGTCCAAGAGCACCAACAAGTCACACTTCCCCTGTCGATGCCCAAACAGAGATCATCGACTAAGGCGACCATGGCAGTCTCAACTCTGTATCCCGCTCTGAAGCCAGTTTGAAATGGGTCCAGATAATCGGTTTCATCCAAAACTGCTTGGAGTTGGAAGGTGGCTGCTCTCTCGATCACCTTACCTAAAAATGGCAATAATGAGACCGGTCTTACCAGGGGGTCTAGGGAGGGTTTTTTAAGCAACAGTTTAACTGTTGCTAATTTTAAACTAGATGGAAATTTTCCCTCCCTGAATGGTGCATTAATTATACATTGTAATAATGATGTCACAGCATCACCACCCTGGGCGGTCAGCCAAGAAGGACAGGGATCGAGAGAGCACGTCATCTTCTTAACACTTCCAAGAAGCTTGTCTGCTTCATCGGTACCAACAAACTCAAAGTGATCCAGTTTAATGGAGTCCACGGAAGCTCTGGATACCTCTTCTATTCTTTCTGTTGAAATGCCAGCGTCAAGATCAGCCCTTATCCGGGAGATTTTATCTGCGAAGAAGTTGTTAAAATCGTCACAGCAGGCCTTAGTTGGTTCTAAAATAGGGTTCAGAGTGGGAAGAAGCTGAGTCAGCTCCCTCACAACCCTGAACAGCTCTGCTGGACGTGACTCTGCAGACGCAATACGTGCAGCATAGAAAGAATTCTTAGCTGCACCTATTGCCACTCCACAGGACTTCAAAAGCACCTGATGGAGTGTCTTGTCAGATAAGCGCTGGTGTCTCCGCCAGTTGCACTCTAGTCGTTGCGCAGCCCGCTTCATTTCCCGGAGATCTTTCGTATACCAGGGTTTCTTATTGGAAGCGGACCGGAAAGGATGCTTAGGAGCGATACTGTGTATAGCCCTGGAGAGGTCGTTATCCCAGATGTTGGTCTGGGGATCAACAGAATCGCCGTCAGATCCAACCATAAACCCTTCTAAGGCTTCTTGGAACCTTTTGGGTTCCATCAGCCTTCGAGGGTGGACCATCCTAATAGGTCCTCCACCCCTGGGGGGATTAGGGTAGTTGCCTTAAGTTGGACCTCAACCAGGAAATGGTCTGTCCATGATAGAGCAGAGGTACTACATGCCTCTGCCCACGCACTATCCCAATCCGTACTAAAGACGACATCGAGTGTATTACCTGCGCAATGCGTTGGACCCATGACTAACTGGGGACAGGCCCATGGCTATCATGGAAGCCATGAACTCCTGAGCTGCACCTGTCAGATCTTGTGAGCAAGCCTCAAAAGGGATGTTGAGGTCCCCCAGAACAAGAAGTCTGGGAGACTCCAGCACCAGTTCCGAGACAAGCTGTGTCAGCTCGGCTAGGGAGTCTGTTAGCCCATGGGGTGGACAATAGACCAACAAATCACTATACTATGCTGGTTCTCTGAGTTTCTGCATTTCTAAATTGGTTTTTCTTCTGTCACTGTTTTCCACTATTTAAGGTTATGTCTTATTGTGCTTTTGCATCATGATAAATTTTGTTTGGGGAGACACCCAAAGAACCTAGGCTGTTGAGCTGTATAGAAATATAGTAAGTGAAATAACAAAATGCCAAGTACCCAAATGGGCCTGTTCTTGTGACTCATGACTACAAAGAAATCACCACTTGCTGGCTGTATTGCATATACTATGTCTTAAGTCTAGATGTGGGGAAGAGAAGGACAAGTGTTACATCAAGACTAAATAAGGTGGAAATGTGAAGAAAATTAAAAAGAGTGGCCACTCAAGAGAGTCTGATGCCTGAGGCAAAAGAGCAAATGGTGTCCTCCACTCACCTAAATCATGGTGTGCAGTATCCCAAACCAACTGAATTATTATTATCATGGGGTTTTCTTGGCAAATATTTTCAGAGGGGTTTGCCATTGCCTCCCTCTGAGATTGAGAGGATGCAAACCCTCAAAATCCCATCAACCATTCCATTGCTTATGTTATAATTATCTTAATTAATCATTACTAAGCCTAATCACTATTAATCCTCATTAAGCCCAAGGTCAGTGGGTTTCATGATCAAGCTAGGAAGGCATCTGAGGAAGCAGACTTAAGTCTATGAAAGCTCGTGCTGCAAACTTCTTTCTTTCAGTTAGTCTCAAAGGTGCTGTAAGATCTCTCTACATACCTGGCCTCCAGAGGCGTAGTCCAACACTCAAACCACTATGCCATGCTGGCTCCTACACTCTGGCAACACTATAAATAATTGACAATTTGGGCACCTGAGCCACCCAAAACAGATCTGGGTCAGCCACCTCACTATGCCTGATCATCGGCCCATTCTTGTCACCACCTCATCAGTTTCAGCAGTTGGTCTTCTCTTTATAAAAGCCATGGTTAGCTAGCAACAGTTGATGTTACCAGAGTACGCCAAAGTAGTCATACAAGCCAGAGCAAATGCCAAACTACATCTCTATTTAAGGAGGAGAACCTTCTGCAGAAAAAGAGCTGTGTAAGGAAGAGGGGAAGAAAAAGGAAGCAGTTTCTACTTCTCCTTTCTCTTTCAGGGGCAGTAACTCAGTCAGCACCCAAAGCCCTCTTCTACCCAACTGTTTGGAAAAAATAAATGAATAGATGGCAAGCTTTTCCCTCACTAGAGACACACAGACGAGGAATTCCAAACAGGCTGAGATTCTCGTCTGTGGGTTGGGTAAGAATGCCAGAGCCCTAGCTGAGATGTATGACCTTTAACTCGATCTATTCTTTTATTTCATGTTCATTCCACAGAGGCTCCTAAGCTGTTCTCATTTTACGGATGACTCAGAGACCTCTGTCCCTGCACACACACCATTTTAAATTTAATTTCTACAGATTTGCAGTTCTGTTGACAATGTCAAAGCTTGCTTTTGCATGAAATTCAGGGTCTTGACTTTCACTGTTATACTTTTAGCTTTTGAACTTGTACTCAGACCTGGGAAGCAACTATTCCCTTGCAATGTATTCCTTTTTTCCAATAGCAAAGTTAGAGCTACACTATATAAAAATGTATAACGATGAGGGATAGCCACCCCTTTTGTGGGCTAACCGTAACTGGTGTGGCTTCACTGATAGTGGAGGAGAAATTTCACACATTTCAAGTGCTGGATCATACTCTTGTGAGTGTTGAAGCAACAACAAGGTAGATAAGAGGAAATTATATTTGTGCCACAGGCCAGTATCTTGTAGGATTTAGCCTTGTTCTTAATATAAATAAAAAGTACCTAGTTACTGTAATTTTGATAAACGGGAAGGTAAAAATAATTGCACTAATTGGGGGCTTTGGAGCTATAACTGCAATAAATTCCTTTAAAAGTAATTTTCCAAGCTCTGGTGTTACTTCTGTGATTCAGATTAGCTTGGTAATGGACTGTATTTTTGCATCCCATAAATTTACATGATACTTTAAAGTACATATAAGATAGATATAATCTTGTTCTTATTCTTGTGTGCCTTGAAGTCATTTCTAACTTATGGCAACCATGACGCAAAACTTTCATAGGGTTTCTTGGTAAGATTTGTTCGGGGGGGATGCTTTGCCTCCTCATGAGGCTGAGAGAGTGTGACTTGCCTAAAGTCACTCTTAGGTTTTCATAGCTGAGTGGGGATTTGATTCCTTGTCTCCAGAGTCCTAATCCAATGCTCAAACTACTACACCACATTGGCTCTCAGAAATAAGAAATGCTAAAGTAAATATATAGTATATGGAATATATGGAAACCCACTCAGTGACCTTGGTCAAGTAGCACTCTCTCAGCCTCAGAAGAAGGCAAAGGAAAACCCCCTCTGAACAAATCTTGTCTAGAAAACCTAGTGATAGCTTTGCCATAGGTTCACCAAACAACAAATAAAATACAGTCAGCCCTTCTTGTACACGGATTTTTATACACAGATTTAAGCATACATGGTTTGAAAATGTTCCAAAAAAGTATAAATTTACCTTGATTTACCATTTTTATAAGGGACACCATCTTGCTTTGTCATTATATGTAATGGGACTTGAGCATACACGGATTTTGTTATACATGGGAGATCTTGGAACCAAACCCCAGCATATAACAAGGGTCCACTGTACTTACACACACACACACACACACACACTTACTACACACGTCAAAATGTTTCACTTTTCTGTAAGGCGTTTCTTACGTTCTTGAGTCTATACAGTCACAGTTATGCCACACAAGGAAAAATGGCAGTTAAAGTGCAATAACAGTGTTATAATTCTGCAGTATGAATGGGCTGCACATATTACATTGATATGTGCTGCTTTATCCTCTAAACACATGGCTTTAAAAGAGAAAGAAATGGACAAGTGGCATGCTCTAGTTTGTGTGTGTGTGTGTGTGTGTGTGTGATGTGCTTATCCAACCACCACCCTATATTTCCCTCTAGGATCTTCCAATAAGTAAAGAAAACCTTTCCTACTCCTAAACACCAATTTCACTTTTCTGATGACACCATCATAGCAAATGTACACAAAGGACATGTAATAAAACTTTTGCTTATAAAGGGCAGGACTGTGTCCAATTCCTATTAAATATATTTCAGCTTCATTGATCAATAAAAGCATAGCTATATTAAATTCAGGAGAGCCAGCATGGTGTAGTAGTTTGAGCATTGGTCTAAGACTCTGGAGATCAAGGTTCAATTCATAAAAGCTCACTGAGTGACCATAGGCAAGTCATACCCTCTCAGCCTCAGAGGATGGTAATGGCAAATCTCCTCTGAAGAAATTTGCCAAGAAAACCCTAAGATAGGTTCACCTTAGGGTTGCCATAAATCCAAAATGAATTGCAGGCACACGACAACAACATATTAAATTCATGGCTATGGCAAATGAATAAATGTAAGTCTAATCTTGCATTATATTGACTCCATGCATCTGATGAAGTAGAGTTAGGTCCAAAACGTGCTGCAGAAATAATCCAGTTCGAGAACGCTTTAACTGCCCTGGCTCAGTCCTAGGAAATCCTGGGAAGTGTAATTTATTTGTGGCACCAGAGCTCTCTGACAGAGAGGCTAAATGTCTCACAAAAATACAGTTTCCAGAATTCCCTAGCATTGAGCCAGGGCAGTTACTGTGGTCTCAAACTGGATTATTTCTGCAGTGTGTTTTGGACATTAGCCTATGAAAGTTGAAGATACTAAATGCTTTCTTTCAGTTAGTCTCAAAGGTGCGACAAGAGCCCCTTTGCATACAATGAGTAAATGTGTGTCTCTTTTGCCAAATGTGCACACCTCAATGGTCCAATGCCAATAGGGATTTCCCCTGTATGTACAGAAAAGTAAAATGGAGAAAAATAAAATGCACATGCATAACAGGATTGAACCAAGACATTTTGCTGTCTGAGGTGACAGACAAAATCTTTTCACTCTAAATAACTAGAACGGCAGTTCTCACTTGACTACTGGTGATGGGATAGGGTCCTGTATCACATCTGAAAGAGGAGGCACATTCAAGGGGTCCTGCACAGATTGTGTGGCATACACAACTCTAGTCTTCCAACACAATGAAACAGCTGGGAGTTCAGAAGGAAGAGCCAAAAAACTGCCATCATCTGAGAGCTGTGGGCCAAAAGGGTAACTTTTCCAAGCTCTGCCTTGCAAGCACACCATTTCTTGCATGGGAATAACATCTGCATGGAGCAGCCCCCTAAAGTAGAGGAAAGCATGTTGTTTTTCAAAAGTTATTAACTAACCATTGCCTCTCCCTGTTGAGTTTCAACCAAAGCTGTTTTTTATTCAAACCAGGGTTTTTGGGAACTGATCCACTGCTGGGAAAGGAGCTTTTCTTAGAGGAGGTGGAACTAGCTTGTTCTTTTGTGTTTCCATATTATGATTCATTGTGTTATAGCTGTATCTTTTTTATAAAATTATGTTGTGGGCCAACATGAGCCCATGTTAAGAAAAAGGCAGGAAATCACATAAGGAGAAACACATGACAGAATTCTTTCTTCTTCACTCAGAACCAACTTCCTCTGGTACTTTGATTAACTTCAGACGGCAAGAAAACATGGGACCAATTATTCACCAAGGCTGAGGACAAATGTGTATGGATACACTCTTGAATCCAGTAAGCAAAAATGGAGCGGGGAAACAGGCCACGAGGGATGGATGAAGCGTGATTCCAATTGCTGAAACAACCAGTCAGAAAACAAGGGTGGGATTAATCTCAGAGGTTCCTATCAATGAACAGATGGGACCTACTATTGGGAGGGTTTAACAGACAGCTAGACACTGCTGCCAGCCTTTTTCTGAGAACAGAGATCGGTTAGGATAGGGCCAGAGTCTTAACAGAATACTTCAAAGCATGTTTACTCTTACACAAGTCCCACTGTATCCAATAAGATTTACTCCCCAGTAAATACATTCAGGGTTGCAGTCTCAGACAATTCAGTTTATGATCTTAGGAAAGCATGCCATGACAAATTCTGAGAGTCCCCTTAATCCATGACTCTATTTCATTTTTTTAAAAGCAGTTCAGCACAATTCAGCACAATTAGGCAGAACTAATTAGAGGATTATACTCCCTGCCAGAGCTGTACACAGCCACTTTTCTGTTCACCTATGGTGCTCTGGAGTTGCCTCCAGGGGACTTGACAAGCCTATTTTGGACAGCTGGAGAGAAACTGCTTCTCACTAATGCATTCAACAAGGTAGCTATTAATTTCTGCCAACTTGTTTACAAGGCTGTTCAAGACAGTTTAGCACAGATCTCTTAGCTACAAACACAAGTTACCTCATCTCGTCGTGAGGGCATCCATGGCCGTGTGAGCAGCGCAGTGTCTCCTTGTATCACTGCCAGATCCCCCACCAACGTGGAATAGGGGAAGCCCTCATCTGCAGCCAACTCAATGACTTGCAGCCCTAGCTTCTGACGCAGGATCCCAGTGTAGACACCGTATTGCCGGTGAGCCTTGGCCAGATCCACTGGCTCAGCCCCACTGTCAGACCCATCTGCTGTAGTGTCTGCTGTACCAAATGAGGAGGGGATGCAGCAGACAATGGCATGAGTGTACTTGCCAAAAGAGGAGATGCTGGCCATGGTCTAGAAGGAGAAATAAAAGAACATACTGTTTAGGATAACAAATGAGCCACTTTTTAAAATCAAATCTGAAAAACACATTAACATGCAGCTTTAGCCCTCTATTCTGCATCCTAGAAACTGGAAAGAAACATTTGTGGCCCAAAGAAATATAATTCACAGTGAAGCATGCTGCTAACTGAGAGGCAATATGCTGTTGAATAAGGATCATTGAGTTCTAGATTCACATTCACATTTAGCTATGAAGCTCATCATAGTCCAGATAGAAGGAAGTAGTGGTGCCATTCTATTCTTTTTTGGTCAGATCTGGAATCCTATGTCCACTTTGAAGCACCACAAGCTTGTTTTCTTGGATTCAATAGACTCCCATTTATAGGAAAAGAAATTCCACCTCTGAATTAGGGAGGATTTCTTTACTAAAAGTGCTGTTTACTAGTGGAATGTGATGCCTCCATGGTGGACTCTGCTTCTTTGCCAGTCTTTAAAAAGAGGTTAGATGGGCATCTTTCAGGAGTGCTTCAAGTGTGTATTCCTGCATGGGAGAGAGTTGGACTGGATGGCCCTTGTGGCCTCTTCCAACTCTAAGATTTAGTGATTCTAAGAGATTACAAACTATTTACACACCCACTAATCTACCCTAGCAGGTTGTTTTAAGATTAAAGGGAAATAGCTCTATTTCCTGAGCTCCTGTAAAGGAAAGGTAAAATATAAATGCAAAGCAAAACGGATGACTCATCCTAACAGAGAACAGAAATAAAGGAAGCAGCCAAGCCCAAACATCAGTTTTATACATCCCACTCTTACCTACTCTGACCAGCAACAGCATGCCCGCATTTCAGCTAGGTACTTTCCCTGCCCAGCTACTCTTGAGATGCCCAGCCCCCAAAATGAATCATCATCATCATCATCATCATCATCATCATCATCATCATCTCTTTCCTGCCTCTCTCCTTAACTAATTGACAAGCAACATCAGTTAAAAATACCTCAGTTGAAACACATCAGTTTTAAAAGGACAAATAAAATGGACACATATTAAAACAATAGAGACTGGTTTTTAATGTTCTTTTAAATTTGGACAGCGTATTCAGCTGTTGAGTCTCTTCCGGCAGGTCATTCCAAAGTCTAGACTCTAAGGGCAGCTGAAGAAACAGTCCTCTGGCTGACTGGAGTAAATGTCTGCCAGAGGACCTGTGTATATGGCATAGATTATATGGGAGGATGCAGTCCTGTAAGTAACCTGGACCCAAACCATGTAGGCTGTTAAAGGTAATCACCAACACTTTGTATCTTGTCCAGAAACTAATTGGCAATCAATGGCATGATTTTAATGTTTGTGTTGTATGATCGCTCCTGGATGTCCCAGTAAACAATCTGGCTGCCAGGTTTTGAACTAACGGAAGTTTCCAAATTTGGTGCAGAATTAGCCCAGTGTACAGTACACTGCAAAAGTTTTGCCTTGAGGTTACCAGTGTGTGCACTACCATCTTTAGGTCCTCCAGCTCTAGGAAGGGGCACAGGTTGCGTATCAGCCAAAGCTGATAGCAAGCACTCCTAGCCATCACATTTATCTGAGCTGTCATGTAGAGCAACAGATCCAGAAGCACCCCCAAACAGTGAACAGTCTTTCAGAGGGAGCATGACCCCATCCAGAACTGGTTGACACACCCTCAAAACACAGTATGGACTCTTGAGAGTAAGCACCTCTATCTTGTCTGGATTCAGCTTCAGTTTGTTTTTCCTCATCCAGCCCACTACCTCCTCCAGGCATTCATTCAGTGTGTGTCAAACAGTTAATGTAAACTTAAGCATGCCAAACACTGTGCTCTAAGCCCTTCCTGCTTAGGTTGCAGTTTTAATTAAACCTTCAGCCATCCAGTATACAACTATCAACTTTTCTTATCTTACCCTTATGGTTGAAAGTGATAATTTGCAGGAAGGGGATGGAGGAAATATCTTCCTATGGCTCGGGAATCACTTGAGAAAGCTATATCCATTCTCCTCCAGACTATGTGGGTCAGCTTCTCTCATGTAGATGCTTTCCCAATGTGTTGGACTACAAATGTCCATCTCCAGCCAGCTGGTTGAAAATCATGGCAATTGTTGTGCAAGACACGAGAAAGGTTCTAGTTTGGGCTGATGTGTACAGAACTAAACTTGGGGGAACTAGGCACACATCACTTTCACCATCACTGTTTCCATCTGTGTCTGGAACATAGGTAGGGGAGCATTAAAATTATATATCTCCTGGACTCAACCCTGTAGCCTGTAATCAAAGAGCCAAAGGTCCCACCAAATCCTAAGTTCCGGAGAGGCTACAGTCTTCTAAAGGCCAGCCAATGGTGCCAGAGGGCAATAATAGATTTTATCTTAGTATCAAGCTGATTAGATAATTGCTTCCAAAGGGAGGCCAATTGAGGGATCAATGCCCTGCACAGGGAATAAGACTGCTGGGTTATATTCATTCTGCAATCATTCAAAGCTCAAAAAGTTAGTACAAGACACTGAATATCCAGCTATTTGGGAATCCTTTTTTCTAGGTTCATGCACAGCTGTGTGATTACAGAGAGAGAGAGACCACATACATTTTTTTAAAAAAAATGTCTGTGAAAGCAACATTATTTGAAGCATTTCTAAAACAATGACCATGAAGAAAATAAAACTTTCAAAGTATAGCATGACAGCTAACTTTTCTCAAGAGGCAAGAGAAGCAGCTGAGCAAAAATATCTACAGGTCAAGGAGCATGACTACAGTGGGTTGCAGAGCTCTCTCCCATTCTCCATGACCAGTAGAAAAAGGATAATGTCTGCAAACTATTCAAATCTGCTGCAGTTGCATCTTTTACATTTCAGTGGATGCTTTAATAAAAAGTCCAGCTATCCTCAGTGCAGAGGTTATACATGTCTGCTGCACATCATGGTACAAAATGCTGATGTGGCCTGTTGCAGTGCCTTTTATAAAATCATGCAGAGCATTGAATTAACAGTTTAAAAACTCAGAGGCACCAGATCCTGTCTGCACTTGGAAGCTAAGCAGGATCAGCCCTGGTTAGTACTTGGATAGGAGACTACCAACGAATACCAGGTGTTGTAGAATATATTATCGAGGAAGAAATTGGCAAACCACATCTGAATATTCCTTGCCTAGGAAAGCCCTACAAAATTAATGGGACTGACATCAGTCGACAATTGACTTAAAGGCACATATCCAAGAAATAACTTCTCTTTGGTTATTTCTACCATACATCAAAGGAGTCACAGACAGAATAGGCAAAGTGGTGAAGAAGCACAACCTCCAAATGGTTTACAAACCAACCAAGAAAATCCAGCAAATGCTGCGCTCACCGAAGGACAGGAGAGACCCTCTCACAGTTGCAGGAATTTACCGTATACCATGCAGCTGCGGACATGTCTACATGGGGACCACCCAACACAGGGTCCAAACACGAATCAAGGAAGATGAGACACACTGCAGACTGGGTCAGCCAGAAAAATTATCAGTAGCAGAACATATTATAAACCATCCTGGGCACAAAATGCTGTTTGAAAACACTGAAATTCTGGACCATGCCAACAACTATTGGGTCAGAATGCACAGGGAAAGCCATTGAAATCCACAAACACTTGGACAACTTCAACAGGAAAGAAGAAACCCTTAATGTAAGTAAAGTTTGGCTACCAATCCTGAAGAACACCAGAACCAGGACTCAGCAAATGCAAATGAGAAACCACTCAGGGTCAGGGGCTTTCCCAGCAGACAATGATCACCAATTAGCAGACACTAATCCTCTTTTGCATATCCTCCCACCCTGAGGCCTTACCATCAACAACAGAACAATACACAGATTAACACTGGAATCACTCATCCTTACTCAAGATTACACTGTGTGTGTGTGTGTGTGTGCGCGCACACACACACACTCTCTTCCAGGTCAGCATTCTCTGAAAATGCCAGCCACAGATCCTGGTGAAACGTCAGGAATAAACTCTTCTAGAACATGGCCTCATAGCCCAAAAAACTCACAAAAAACTATGGATGCTGGCCATGAAAGCCTTCAACTTCAAATTAAGGAACAGCTACACTTATGAGAGCCAATGATAAAAGCCTGGGGAGGATGCCACAGCCTTTTTCAGAGGCTATCTGATTTCCCTGGCGAAAGCACCTTGTTTCTAGATGCTCTGTTTGACTTCTCAACTTGGATTTTTCAACTTCAGACTGACCATTCTGCTTTGCTGGAACCCTTGACCTTCTTGGACGGCTCGACTACATTCTTTGTTTGATCCTCTGGCTTGCACCTGGACTGACCATGGAGCTTGTTTTTGGACTCTGCCTTTGGCTTGTAAGTCTGCCATTCAAGATTTGCCTTAACTCCACAAACTCTGTGTGGAGTTCTCGTTTTTATTCATTATCAGCAGTTGTCTGATTTCCCGGACAACATCAGAAAGTGTGTGCACTAATAGAACATATCAGAAAAGGAAACAGGATGAAGCCATAGCAGTGAAAATGGTATACAATTGCTATACCTGTATAGTGCAGACATACCATATTTTCTGGTGTATAAGACAACTTTTTAACCCTTTTAAATCTTGTCAAAAGTCGGGGGTCATCTTATACGCCGGGTTAAGCCAAGCCTGCTCAGGCCACAAGAGAGCCGCGCAGCCTGGTGCGTGCACCCAACCTCCTCCCACCTTCCAGGCCTTCAGAGGTCCGCTGAAGCTGGCGCGCACCCGGCCTGCTCCTGCCTTCCCAGGCCTCCGAGGAGACCCAGGCCTCCACAAAGGCCAGAAGAGAGCAGCACAGCCCAGTGGGGCACACCCGGCCTGCTCCGCGGCCTGGCACGATCTCCACCTGCCTTCCAGGGGTAGTCTTATATGGCGAGCATATACCAAAGTCTATATTTTAACTTGAAAAGTTGGGGGGGGTCATCTTATACGCCCAGTCGTCTTATACGACGGAAAATACGGTACTCTTAGAAGAGGGAGAACGATGTAAATGAGCAGAATGAAACCTTCAACAAGCTATACCTGCTCCATCAGTTGGGGTGGGGTGGAACAGGGATATAGCTATAGGAAAGCAAAGCAGGGAAATTGCTTATTCAAAAAATAATTTTTCTCCTTCCAAGTCCTACCATGAAATCTTCCTTCATTTCCCAAATTTTAGGAACTGCAGAGAGTGAGGCACTAAAAATCACTCACAACTCTTTCATTTGCTATGTTAACATCCCCTTGGTAACTTTGCCTTCCCCTTTTCTTTAGATGCCTAAACTGTATTTTTCAAGGTTCAACTAAAGTTTTAAATTACTGCAATCTAGAAATTTAGAAGTTGAAGGAAACATTCATTGGGTGATCAGAAATCATAGGAGTGGAGGGGGACAATGTTCCTTTTGGTCTTAGGCTAGAGTGAAAGAAAAATTTCTTTGCTTTTCACAGAAGCTGCTCATTCTCTGATGGCAGAGTGAGCATCACAGGCACCTCCTGGGAAGGTGAATGGCTTCAACGCAACCTGCGTCATAAACTCCCTTCTTCATCCACCCACGCACGATCAAGGTTTCTTTCCCTCCCAAAGATAAGTTATCTAATCATCTTCTTTTAGCACTCTGATGTACACCTCTGACAATGATTTTCCCTCTAGAAAAATTAAAGTATTATCCACCCACAGGAATTCTAACCCAACCCTCTTCCAGTTTTGGAAGGGATGCAGACATCTGTAAAGAAAACCTGCAGAAACAAGTAGCAAAATCACACACACACACAAAGGACAAGCACTGTCGTATGGCAAGACTTTAAGTGGTTCATTCCAGGATGAGCCTTCCTAGGTGCACCTGACAAACTTAGCCACAATAAATCAATTAGTCAAGGTATTCTGACCCCTTACTCAGAGAAGACAAAAAACCCAAAAAAGCCTAGAGAGAGATGCTATCAATTTCTTTTTGCTACAAATACAGATTGAGTCTCCCTTCTCCAAATTGCTTGGGACCAGAATTGTTTCAGATATCTGAGTTTTTCGGATTTTGGAATACTTGCATATACATAATGAGGTAACTTGGAAATGGCACTCCAGTCTAAACATGAAATTCATTTATTTTTCTTATACACCTTGTACAGTCATCCCTCTATATCCACAGATTCTTTATCCATGGATTTGATCATCCATGGCTTAAAAATATTTCAAAAATATATAAATTCCAAACAGCAAACCCTGATTTTTGCCATTTGATATAAGGGACACCATTTTACTATGCCACTGTATTTAATGGGGCTTGAGCACCCACTGATTTTGGTATCAACAGTGGTCCACAACCAAGGGTCCACTGTACACATAGCCTGAAGATAATTTTGTGCATGATATTTTTAATAAATGTGTGCATAAGACAAAGTTTGTGTACACTGAACCATCAGAAAGCAAAAATGTCACTATCTTAGCTACTCATGTGGACGACTTTGGTATATTTCAGATTTTGGAATTCCAGATAAGGGAGACTCATTTGTAGCAAGGATGGACAAGCTCTGCCAAGTGGCCACCATTTTGGGGAGGCCATGAAACTAAGGCGCGTTACAGACCACCCATTTGGGGCGGCCTGTAACCGGCCTTTTCCCCACCAGATCAGGGCCTCAGCTGCCACAACGGCAGCCTCTGAGGCCCCGATCCACTGCTTTCCAGGCTGCAAAAGGCTGCTTCCCCACGGCCTGGAAAGGGGTGTCCTTGGGGCTTCAAGCCCCAAGGAAACCGGCAGCGGCGTGGAGGAGGAGAAAGGGGCCGCTTGGCCCCTTTCTCCTTTGCGTCGCTGGTGCAGCCATGTAAAGGCTGTACCCAGCGACACAAAGCTGGAAGGAGCTCTGAAACAGAGCTCCTTCCAGGGCCGCAGAAGGGGCACCCTAGGCGCCCTCGCGCGGCAGCGTGGTCGTGATGTAGTCATGGTGGCGCCCGTGTGCATAGGGCGCCGCCATTTTGTACGGACTCAGTCTGTACTAGGGTTAGGGGTGTCAAGAAGTGATGCCCCTTCCTAACCCTAGTACGGACCGAGTCCGTACTTTTATGCCCATTTGTAATGGGCCTAAGAGAATATTCTTGATGTACTGTACAATCTACACTACAGTCAGAAGTTTAAAAGAATTTCTATAAACTACCATGACGTTGTAGAGATCCAAAGCGACATACAAAGTGTATAGTAAATATTTAGTTAAAAACTTATTTTACAAAAGTTTTTTTAAAAAACAACAAAATGCACTCCTGTTTAAAAGATGCATGATTAAAACAGTTTAAAACAGATTTAATATGTAAGTGAAGGATACAAGGTGAAAACTGAGCACACCACATTCAAACACCCTGCTGCCATAAGATTAATTCAAAGGCTCATGTAAATAGAGTGGTCTTAGATTGCTGGTGAAAAGAGAGGTGGCTAACATGACCTTCCATAGGAGAGAGTTCCACAGCCTGGAGCAGCCACCAAGAAGGCTCTCAAGTTTGTGATGATGGCTGCACCCAGAGAAAGCTCTCCCCCAAAGATCTTTAAACTCAGAGAGAGATGAAGATATAATCTCTAAGTGGCAACATGGTAAATCTGTTATGCTTTGCCAACAGTAATAACAATAATCAATAGAAGTACAGTGTCTACATCAAGGGAAGTAATAGTGCTACTCTATTCTGCTTTGGTCGGACCCCACCTGGAATACTGTGTCCAGTTCTGGCACCACAATTCAAAAAGGACATTGAGAAACTGGAGCATGTCCAAAGGAGGGTGACTAAAATGGTGAAGGGTCTGGAAACCATACCCTATGAGGAATGACTTAGGGAGCTGGGGATGTTTAGCCTGGAGAAGAGAAGGTGAAGAAGTGATATGATAGCCCTGTTTAAATATTTGAAGGGAAGTCATATTGAGGAGGGAGCAAGCTTGTTTTCTGCTGTTCCAGGGAACAGGACCCAGAATAATAGCCAGGATTTTGGGAAAGGGGGGGGGGGGTCCAGACTAAGTGCCACTATTATACTGGAGCTTGGGTGAGGTGGTGCAGCGGCACGCACCATTATTGTATCTAACAGAAGGGGGGTCCCCCCCTTGGCTACATCCCTGGCTCCAGGAAAAGAGATTCCAGCTCAACATTAGGAGAAACTTCTTGACAGTAAGAGCTGTTCGACAGTGGGACACAATCTTTCCTCGGAGAGTGGTGGAGTCTCCCTCTTTGGAGGTTTTTGTCAGGGGTGATTTAATTGTGAGTTCCTGCATGGCAGGGGTTGGACTGGATGGCCCTTGTGGTCTCTTCCAACTCTATGATTCTATGATAATGTACCTACTGCATTTTGTGGACTGTATTTTTTGATATATAAAGTTCAAAAAGATTTCTGTGTGAAAGATAAGCACAGGGAACCAATGACTATTTCACTGGTCCACAATATTGAGCTACATTGACCCAAGTCTCAATCAGAATAAGGTGGCTTTCTTTCATGGCTCCCCCCTCCCCTGACACTCACACAAAAGGTAACACATTTGGTAATACTCTGAACTACTTTTCTTCCAAGAGCTCAATCAATTTCTTCAGCAAACTCGGAAAGGATCAAGCTCATCAATTGAATACACTTCTCCAGTTAGTTAAACTCCTTCCTGGTCCCTGTATGTTAATCAGTGATCAAGTTAATTGCTTGGCAGTGTCAGCTGTTCAATTGATGGATCTGTTCTCCTGCAGGCACTTGTTGTAGGCTTAAATTTCACAGCCATCAGGAAGTTAATGAAAAAGCCTTTTTGAACAGGATATGAACTGAGAGGAAGTGTATATCAAATTGATACATGGATCCACACATATAGCTGACTTCAAATCTTTGTCTTCCTTATGTTATGACATCTTACATCTCAGATTTTCTGAGAATACTCATCAATATTTTTCATTCAGAGAAATGTCCAGTCTAAACCAAAGGACCAATTTTTAAAGTGGATTTTTAAAGCCTTTGGAACTAACTGAAAAAAGTTGGCAGCATGAGTTTTCATAGACTTAAGTCTACAAAAGCTCATGCTCCCAACTTATTTCTTTCAGTTAGTTCCAAAGGTGCTACAAGATCTCTCTGCATTCTGATTCCCCCGACTAACATGGCTAATATCTTTGAATTCTACTCTATACCTATATTTGCACAGAGTAATAACCCAGCCATCTTCCACTGTATTTGGACTCCCATTGGACTACAACTCCTAATGGCCATTCTGTCTCAGCATGAGAGAGACATCTGTGTAACACATCTGCAGGATACTGCACTGGGGACAACTTCACAAAACAGATTTAGTCTGTCTTGACAGGCTGCATATGGTTTATAAACACAGGAACACATATCATAAACCATGGTTTATGAAGTCCAGAGGGGAAAATATCAAGACTGAAGACGTTCCTGTTTCAATGCATCATTCCTGGTTTGTACTCAGCCAGAATTTCCAACTCGGCCCTAGAATTGAGGAACCCTGCTTGGTGTCAACTGGCATGTCTAGGAAGAATAGTTTAGGGAGCTGGTTTGTTTAGCCAGGAGAAGAGAAGGTTAAGATGCTACATGATAACTTTGTTTAAATATCTAAAGGGATGCCATATTGAGAATGGAGCAAGCTTGTTTTCTGCTGCTCCAGAAACTAGGACACAGAGCAATGGATTCAATATACAGAAAAAGAGATTCTTCCTTTAGGAACATTAGGAAGAATGTCCTGATAGTGGTAGCTGTTCAACAGTGGAATATGCTGCCTCAGAGTCGTGGAGTCTCCTCCTTTGGAGGTTTTTAAACAGAGGCTGGATAGCCATCTGTTGGGGGTGCTTTATATTCCTGCATGTCAGGAGTTGGACTGGATGGCCCTTGGGGATCTCTTCCAACTCTTTGATTCTATTATTCTAATTGAGCCTTAAATCCATGAATAGGAGAACAGTCAACAGGAATGGGTTCAATTCACAATACTTATTCCCAGCTTCTCAGCACCCTGGTAAAAGCTGGTAAAGCTGAGCCATTAACTATCCAAGCATAGACAAATCACAATTAATGTATTAACTATGGTTTTGGGGAGGGGTTGGTGAAGTGCATTCCTGGAGCAGCATGTGCCCTGAAAGGGTACTTTATTATCTCTCACCCCCCCCCCACAGTCCTTTTTCTAGCAAAAACACAATGAATTGCCTCTCTTGGAAGATTCCAGAAACAGTCATTTTGTTATTGTATATCCTGAAGTCATTTCTGACTTACAATAACCCTAAGGCAACCCTATTCCAGGCTTTTCTTGGCAAGGTTTGCTCTCCTATGTGGCTGAGGGAGGTGGTTGTGCCCAAAATCACCCAGTGGGTTTCCATGGCCAAGCAGGGACTTGAATTCTGGTCTCCCAGAGCCCTTTTGCTGTTAATTGCCATCAAGCTAACTTCAACTTAAGGTGACCCTATGAATGAGAGACCTCCAAGTAGTGGAGTCCCACACCAGGTTGTCACCCAGTGTGGGAGAAGGGCTCTGAGATGGGGCTTCAGGGGACAGGGCCAAAAGGGCCCTCATCTCCCTGCCCAGTGCAGCTTTACACAAGGGCAGAAAAGACAGGGTGCCCTGGGCCTCTCCCTCCCTGCCATGCACCTTGGCACATGGCAGGGAGGTCTGGGGGTCGCTCAGTTGGGTGTCACCCCTTTTCTGGGGTGTCACCCAATGTGGTCTGCACCCCTCGCACTCCCCTAATGATGCCACAGCTTCCAAGTAACCTTATCCTCAGCTACCCTGCTCAGGTCTAACATTTGTACCACTGCACCACACTGGCTAACTGCAAGATCAGTTAGTTACTCTGTAAATAGGTCTCAGTGGCCACGATCCCCAACCCATTTGAATATAAAATAATTTATAAAATAGTTTTTTTAAAAATAGGTTTTTTAAAATAAATAAGTAAATAAAAACTTTACTTTATTACCATTTTTTACTTTATACCATTTTTTAAGTAAATAAAAACTTTACTTTATTATTAAAAACAAAACAAACCAGAAGTGATGTTTCTGGACACTTGGTTGTTGTTTTCTTCCATTATTTTGCTATTTTTGGAATTCCATATGACATGCATACACCTGCTGAAGATCACTGGTGCAAAACAAAAACAAAACTTGCTGAAGTTTCCCTAAGCCAAGGCCAGCACACATAGTAGTACAAAGATCCTGGCATGTTTCCATATTCCAGCCTTGCCCAAAATGACCCCCTCCTGATGGATTGGAATATTCTCTTAAGAAAGGGCCTATGTCCTACCCTTCCAAAACATATCCACAAAATATTTGGAAACCAGGGAAGCCAAAAACTAGTGACAAATATCTTATTTGCCTTTGTAAGGTCAGGTCAAGAAGATCTTCACTGCTATTAATTCTACTGAAATATCCATGCCAAGGTGGCAACAAGTTTTCTGGCCTTTTCTTGGACAAGTTCCCTTTTGTTCCATCACCCAGAAATGAGAATGCTTTGCTAGCTGGGAAAATATGCAGCCAGATCCCCAGAGATATGGCGTCTCTGGGCTGAACAGCTAGCAAAATGAGGGCGAGCTATTACAATTAGGTCTTGAATACAGCAGCCAACGTTCTTACTGCAAAATGTTAGGTGTTTTGGTTTGTTTTTTCTTAATTAGGACTGTGAATGTTAAGTGAGTTACTCAGGACAGTTAGTTCACCAAAACCTTTGGAACATCCAAAAATAATGCTAATTAAATAGTACAACAAATTTTTCCCCCTTAAAAATCCTGTTCAAAATCCATGTATGTACAAAACTGGTATATGACAAGTGTCATCTTAGAGGGATGTCTCCTCCCATGGAAGTGACAGAACAACATGTTACTTCCAAGATAAGGATAGAGGACACACAGCACAGACTAGATGCAGCCTTCTGAGGTTCCCCATCTGCCTGCAACCCTTTTCTGCTGTTGTCTCCATTAGATAATAAGAGAAAAAAGCTATTTAAAACCAAGAAAGCAACTGCATAAAACTGAGCACTGGTCTGCAGCTCAGAAAGCTGTTATACCTATGCTTACTCTGACATGCACAAAACTGTACAATAACCCCTTGGTATCCATTCTGTACCCCTCCCCCCACTGATAACAAAAAATGTGGGACCTCAAGTCCTGTTGCTTACTATGGTGGCGCAACATAAGCACAGTCACTGCCATGGCCGCATGCATGCATCCCCATTAAAAACAATGGTGCTTGCCATCCCCAGAAGCTCAAATACGCAGATGGCAAACCTGAGGATAACAAGAGCCTACTGTTCTGTTAGCTGTACAGTACTTTTTGATAAAATGTTCTAACTGGTAAAATAAAATCTGGCCTGGCCTCTTTTGCTTTAGCCCACCTAAAGCAAGGCAAGCCAAACAAGTGGCTGCAACCATTTGCTGGAGCGCAGGCCAAGACTCTTTCTCAATCAAAGTTTGCTGCCCCGAGGCAACAAGTCCTCTCCACTGTCTTCTAAAATGTTAATGCATCATCTAAAAACAAATGCGTTGTTCATATGAATATTTATGCAAAGGGACCAGTTAATACAAACAATTAACATCCATATGATTAAACTAGGTTTTGTTTTTCCATTTTTAAATCAGATAATACCATACATATATTATACAAATGACAAATAGGATTAAGTGGGAAAACACTCCTCTCCCTCACCGACGAAATCAACAGCGTGTTAATCTACATATAAAATTATGATTCTAATTCCTTGTCTCTGACTCTGAAAACAGCTGAATTTGATCAGCTCTGAAGCACCCTTTTGGAATGGTCTGACCTAAAATTCAGGGTATATGACATACACGAAATGTACTTGGTCAGTTCCTGAGAGACTGCCCCATTATTTGGTTCATTCATATGGAATTGTTTGGTCCATCATTTGAAAGACAGATAAGTTCCCAAAAAGAATCCTGCTGGGGACTTAAGTCTTCGTAAATAGATTTACGCCTATGGGACCTAGAATTGAGCGGTATTGTAACATCTGCATCCTGCTGTAAACATCTGCATCCTGCTGCTGTTGCTATGTTACTACATAGAGGAACCAACAAAGTGATTAACACACAACAGATGACACATAACCTGATCGCTGCACATCAGAACACTGGCAAAGGAGTGCCAATATGCATTCGGTCACTATTGCTGGTTCTCTGCTGTATATTTTCACAATACACTAAAAGGCCTTTAAGCACCTCTGCTATGTAGCTAAGCACAGTGGGCCCTTGGTATCCACTAGGGTTTGGTTCCAGGACCTCCTGTGCATACCAAAATGTGTGGATTCTCAAGTCCCATTAAATACAATGGCATAGTAAAATGGTGTCCCTTATATGAAATGGCAACATCAATGTTTGTTAAATGGAATTTATACTTTTAAAAAGTATTTTCAAGCCCTGGATGCCTGAGTGTGTGGATAAAGAATCCATGGATACAGAGAGCTGACTGTACAGTTGGCCTGAAAACAGAGTGCCCTCCCTCTATAACGGCATCGATCGGGGGTCGGCCGGCCGTTGAGGGAGAGAACAGGCTGGCCCACATCATCAGGGGCTGGCCTGAAGACGAGTGCCCTCCCTCCATAACTGTCATCTTTCGGCCGTTGAGGGAGGAAAGGCTGGCCCAAACGTCATCAGGGGCGGGCCTGAAGACAGAGGGGCCCCCCCCATAACTGTCATTTTCGGCCGTTGAGGGAGGAGAACAGGCTGGCCAAACGTCATCAGGGGCTGTGAAGAACGAGTGCCCTCCCTCCTAACGTGCATCTTCGGCCGTTGAGGAGGAGAACAGGCTGGCCCAACGTCATCAGGGGCTGGCCTGAAGACAAGTGCCCTCCCTCCATAACTGTCATCTTTCGGCCGTGAGTGTGAGGGAGGAGAAACAGGCTGGCCCCACGTCCTGGGGCTGGCCTGAAGACAGAGTGTCCTCCCTCCATAACTGTCATCTTTCGGCCGTTGAGGGAGAGAACAGGCTGGCCCAACGTCATCAGGGGCTGGCCTGAAGACAGAGTGCCCTCCCTCCATAACTGTCATCTTTCGGCCGTTGAGGGAGAGAACAGGCTGGCCCAACGTCATCAGGGGCTAGCCTGAAGATACAGTGTATCTTAATTGTAGATTTTTCTTTGTACTGTTATATAATTTTCTTGTACACCGCTATGATCTATTTGGAATAGCGGTTTATAAGTAAAACATATTATTATTATTATTATGTAAAGTTGCATAACATATACCATGATAGAGGATTCTGGCCTCCTTTTTAAAATGGTTTGGCATAACTATAAATAAAATTAGAGTCCTGGATGCCACTTCATAATTCATAAAACAGATGGATGGAATTTCACCAAATCTGGAAAGAACTGTTTGGGCTAACATAGGCTACATGATGTACAGAGAGATGTGAAGGCCCAGAGGAGAAATCCTGGAAAAAAAGAATAAAAAACATCTCCCCATATTTTCCAGAATAGTTTTTCCCTGGAAAAAAAATGAAAACTGAATGGTATTTTCTTTTAGAATGGTAAATAAAATGTTTAATACAAAATATTCATATATTTACTCCCAGAAATTATTTCTCAACACTGTAGCAGGAAAATGTTTATGTAGGACAAAGTACAGTATCTGATCACCGATTACTTTTTCACTAATTTTATTATGGGAATGAGTGCTTTAATATTAATATGGTATTATGAAGAATTAGAATACTTTCTCAAGGGCAAACATGATCTTTGGAGAGGTGAGATCCTTGCCAACCCTGGCTTATTAAAAAGGCCTGAGGATTGGCCTCTCACCCTGCTCATTCCAGATAAAACAAGTCTTGACAAAACAAAGGTCCTTCCATTCTTAAGAGAACATACAATATCCCAGAAGGCTGGTAAGGTCTACATCATATGCTTATCTGCGTCTAAACAATTCCTCCACTTTCTGAGAATTGGTATATATATATGTGTGTGTGTGTGTGTGTAATTTGTTGTTGTTACCTGCCCTTGAGTCGGTCTTCATCCATAGTGACCCTGCTGATGAGACACCTCCAAGACTCCCTGTCCTCCACTGCTCTGCCCAACTCCTGCAAACTCATACTCATGATCTCTTTAATAGAGTCCATCCATCTTGCATGCAGCTCTCCCCTCTGTCTACTCCCCTCCACCTTTCCTAGCATTATTTTCCCCCCAATGATTCACATCTTCTCGTGATGTGTCCAAAGTACTCCAGCCTCAGTTGTGTCATCTTGGCTTCAAGGGAGATTTCTAGCTTGATCTGCTTTAGGACCCATTTGTTTGTCTTTTTGGCTGTCCACAGAATCCTTAGCACTCTTCTCCTGCACATTTCAAATGAACTGATTTTCTTCCTATCCTATTTCTTAACTGTCCAGCTCTCACATCCATACATACAATGGCTTGTACGATTCCAACTTTTGTGCTCAGTTGTGTATCTTTGCATTTTAGGATCTTTTCTAGTTCTTTCATAGCTGTCCTTCCCATTCTTAATCTTCTTTTGATTTCCTGACTGCAATCCCCATTTCTATCAATGTTTGATCCCAGCTATGAGAACTCTTTTACCACTTCAATGTCTTGGTTGAATTTAGTTAGAATCTCCATCATCATTATTTTTGTTTTCTTTATTTTCAGCAGCCCTCCTGCCTTTGCACTTTCTTCTTTGATCCTCTTTAGTTGTTCCATGTCTGGAAGGTTTTCTGCTAGTATTATGGTATTGTCAGCATATCTCAGATTGTTGATATTCCTCCCTCCAATTTTCATTCTTCCTTCTTCTGTATCCAAGCCTGCTTTTCTTACAATATTTTCTGCATATAAGTTAAACAGGTAGTGTGATAAGATGCAGTCTTGCCTGACCCCTTTGCCAATTGGGAATCATGCCGGTGAAACGTCAGGAATAAACTCTTCTAGAACATGGCCACGCAGCCCAAAAAACCAACAAAAAACTATGAAAGCCTTCAACTTCAAACAGGGAACCATTCTTTCTCAGTGTACTGTTCTGACAGTAGCCTCTTATCCTGAGTACAGATTCCTCATCAGGACTATCAGATGTGTTGGCACTCCCATGTCTTTCAGGACGTTCCATAGCCTTTCATGATCTATAAAGCACACACTGGTCAAAATGGTCCCCCCTTAAAATATGGATTATGGCTGACCTTTCTTTTGCTTCTGAAATCACAGAAGACTGGATGAATTCAGGGAAATATGGTGTTCAACAGTACTGGTCCTGTTGTCCATGGCCTCCCACAAGGTCCACCAATGTGCTAGGAAGGGCTGGGAGACAGGGATTCACTAGTGGATAGCTCCTTCAGCTCTACAAGAGCAAGAAATTTCCTTGAAAGACAAAACTGACCTGGGCTGCAAAACTATGCATTCAATATTAAATGTTATACTTCCACATGATGATGTCCAATTTTATATCACACTGCCTGGGGTTAAAGAAAGCTCTTCTCTCCTATAGTGTAATTGTGTAGCATTCCACAGCACAGTTTGATTCTCCAAGTTTTCTGTTCCTTCTTAATCTTGCCCAGTTCATCTCAGACATGGGCTCGGTGCACAGATGGTTATGGTCAAGAGGCCGCTCCCAGTTAATCTTAAGAGGCTGGGTTGGAACACAGAGAAGGAAGCTGCATCTGAGATGGCCTCGCAACAGGGGCCCTTATCTCCGTCCAGAGGTAAGCTCGTTCCAGACAAAATACAGCAACCAAAAGCACTTCCTTTCTAAGTAGGATTGTTTTGGCAAAGAAATGGTTTATACCTGAGGGGAAAACTCATTTGCTCAGAAATTCTGAAATACACACAGAGAGCACACTATTTCTAGGTCATGCAAGCCACCAAATGAGGTCAACAAAGGTCACTAATGGAATGGGGGTTTTTGGAGCTGGGGGCATTTAGCAAAAGGAAACCAGGATCCACAAAGGAAGGGATTCCAGCCAAGGGGAGAAGCCAGGATGTGCTAATGTGGAAAAAATGTAACACATGTTTCCGTTTAAATTTATGTTTGGAGGGAGGCAAAGAGGGGGGAAAAGACAGGCAGACACAGATCTTTAATTTTTTTTAAAAAAACTTGTTGGATATCTAACAGGCACATAGAAAGTCAACTCATCCTGAGATTCCTCTACATGGATTCTTATTCTGTTCCGACTGCTATCCCTATCCTTCCCACCCCAAATCACAACAATGTGTACACAAGTAAAGGAAGATTTCAAGGGCAACTTGTGAGATGAGAAACTGGAAAATAACATAAGATTCACTCCTACTAGAACAATTATACAACTATGCCTTCACTTTAATTGCTATGGTTCCAACCTATGTGATTCTGGGATCTGCAGTTTAGAGAGGGGCCTTTATCATTCTCAGCCAGAAGGCTATAGCCCTTCATCAAACTACAGATCCCAAGATTCCACAAGAGAATGACTAAGAAGCAGGAATATATATTTATATTAGTGTTTTTAGCTTTTACTGTGGAATGTCCTACTATTTTGCTTGAATGTCCTACATTTTACGGTGCCTTGTCCTCCTTTGCGGTTAGGACATCTGATCATCCTGCCTTTACACAATCATAACACTATGAGTCTACTTGATCTGCCATGGCAGCTTCCTATGGAATCCTGGGATTTGCAGTTTAGGGAATAATATTTCAAATTTGCAGCCAGAAAGCTCCACTACCTCACCAAACTACAAACCACAATAGCGACTGAAGTGGAATCACGGTGCTGTAACTTTGCAGTGTTGCAGGGCCCCAGATCTTAGTAGGCCACTGTTTCCAGCATTTCTGACCAATCCCCATTGTTGCTAGAAGTAAAAACCTGAAAGAATTAAGTCCCAGTTCATTCCTTCCTCTTATTAAAGTTTCTCCTGCTGCAGCAAAATTACCTCCAACAAAGGTATATCTCTTTCATTTGAACCACAATTGGCAAGTTTTATCTATACAGCACGTGAATGTTTTTTCAGATTTAACAGGCACTTGAAAAATTTGGTGTTCTCTGCCTAAGATATGGGCAGTTAATTTTGTATAGGACAAGGGCAGCCTTGATCTCAAGAGAAGTTACTTTTCTGTTGCTAATGGCGTTGAAATTTCATTACAGTACTTGTCTTTCACTGCCCTTTTTCCCTGGCGCCCACATATCCAAGAAGGGGAATGGCCTCTGCCTGCATTGATATCCCTCTAGATTATCAATGTATTTTAAGTAACAAGAGAAATAACATCTGAGACAAAATGTAGACCTGTGACTCTATCATCATCACTTTTCTTCTCCTGTATGATTTTTAACATCTTTGCCTGATGAAGAAGCCTGTGGAGCTTTGAAAATCTACATGATGTATTTTCTGCCATTTCAAAAGGTAACACTCTTTTGCAAATTTTGGATTTTGTTGTATTTTGTTGCATGGCCAAATTGTATCATAGGTTTCTAGACATCATCAGCATATCTGGAATTTGGGGAAACATGGTTGTTACTTTAAATCCGGATTATTCAACTGCAGTAAGAGACACCCCACCAATCACCATTGCTAAAGAGAAGCATTACCCAACAGAAAAGCAACAGACCTACTGTTATACACACCTTGATTTTACAACCTTTCAAGCTATTGTTTACTAACCTCTGGCCTCCATACTGGTACAAATACCTGGTAATAGCAGATTTCACATTAAGGCAGCAGACAAAGTGGGCTCTCATCCTCAAAAGTCGATGCCACAATAAATCTGCCTGTCTTCATGGTGCTACAGGGCTCTCTCGTGTGATTTAGGTGACAAGGGCAATTTATCACACTGAAAGACTGAGGATTTAAAGCTCTCATCATGAGAGGACTTGCTATGAGACTATAGAAGGAAATGACCCATAACTCAGGGGTAAGGGCACACATTTTGCACAGAAAAAGCACCAGGTTCTGTCCTTGGCATCTCCAAATAGGATTTAATATCACAGGCAGACAGGACACACCCAGCCCTTGCCCTGAGATCTTGTAGCCTGTGGCCCAGTTTCAAAATCCTTGTGCAAGGGATCCACTCAGATTTTTGCAAGAGTGACTTGTCGCTTCCCAAGCAGCCCAATAAGTGGAAAGAGAGAGTACATGTAACATAGAAGATTATTAATACTATCTTCATCTTCATCCCCAGTACCAAGACCTAAAGTGACGCGTAAATCTTCAAACTAATATAATTAAAAACAATTACAAAAAGAGAGCTAAACACATAATAAAAATTATTATTAAAGTACAATTAAAAATGATACATAGAATTAAAACCCTCTAAAACAAATCCACCTAAAGAGAAAAAATACAAATCAGCACAGTAAGACAGCATGAAGCAGCACCCCATTAAAGTGATCAATGGTCAATTCCTAAAAAGCCTGCTTGAACAGAAAAGTTTTCACTTGCCACCAGAATGATATGATGGAAGGATGGAGAGAGAAGGAGAGGGGAAGGAAGGGAAGGGGAGAGGGAGAGAGAGAGAGAACAGGATGGCAGAATGAAAGACTAAAAGGTGGCTGTCTCACCTATTTCTGGTTCTGCCCGGTCACCACCACTTTCTTCAGTCTCCACTACTTTCTTCATGGGTACAAAAAAGCTGCCATGCAACAGTACTGACATTGTGTTTTCACACTTACCACGGTGTCCCAATTCAGTCCTGGAGCTGTTCATCTTCAAATCAGAAAGTTGTTCTTACATCACTAGCTTATCAAGTCAAATGGTCACCCTACCAAACCCCAGTGGGCTGCGGCCACCTCCAAACACCTTTCCAATTCAGGACTGTAATTTGTTTTTCATAGGAAGAAAGAATGGACAGTTGCAAAAACAATGGAAAGTCAAAGAAGGCAGTAAAAACAAAATGGTACAAGAAGAGAAACAGAACGGTGTAGTGGTTTGACTAGGAGGTTTGAATCCCCATTCATGGAAAGCCATGGGTGAGCTTGGGCAAGGTCACAATCTCTCTGGCTCAGGGGAAAGCAATGGAAAATCCTCTCTGAACAAAGCTTGCCAAGAACATAGGATTGCCATAAGTGAAAGTCCAACTTGAAGGTGAGAGAATCTGTGAATTTTAAAATGTCAGAACTTCTACAAGTAACCACAAAAAGCAGACAAGGGTTTAAATGAGAACATATTGTGTTTCTCATTTGTATGTTTTTATTAACAGATAACCATTTGTGTTCACGCAATTGTATCCTTTCTTTATAGATCTCCCCCCCGCCCCAGAATTTGTTGGTAAAGTTTAATAAGTACAGGCACTGAGATGCCAGATTGTTTTCAGAATCATTCAACGACTAAAGAGGCCAGATCTTCTGTGCCTTGAAGAACAGTGTAAGAGACAGATTTGTTTGATGTACAGCTTATCTCCTCCCACTCTGTCACCCTACATAACAATCTGCATCTGTCAAAGCTACCTTTCCACTACAAGTATTACAGGAGCACAGCAGCCTTGGCTTGCTCAAAGCAGCAAAATTGACACACACACACACACACACACACACACACACACACACACAGAGATATATTAAAAAGTGGATTTCAGATTGCAGACTGCAGCTCTAAAAATGAGACAATACAAAAGAAAACAAGAGAATGTCAAGCTAAGTCTGGAAAGACAAATGACCAAATCATCCCTCAAGTTCAAAGTAAGCATTAAGAGGAATGCAATTCCCTATTATTAACCCCACATTTCCCCCTTCCACAATGAGACAATATATCCAGCTTGCAAATTATGTCTATACAACTTCCAGTGACTAACCACAAAATAAGGTATGCTAAATGTGAAATATAGTGTATTGGTGAGAAAAATCACATGTTGAGACAAACAAACATTTTGACCACATAAGTGAGCACCTCTACAAAAAGAAAATGTGGTAAGCAGCTCCACCACTTCTCTGGCAGTTCTTTCAACTATTTGAAGATGCCTATCCTATCACTACTTAAGTGTTGCTTTACCAATTTAAAGTTACTTAACTCTTTCAATTTGCCCTTAGAAGATGTGTCTCTGGGCCCCTTCACTGTCTTGACCACCATCCTCTGGACACTACCTACTTGGTCAAATAAGACTAATCCCCATTTACCCATAGATCAGAACTAAAGCTCAAGTTTGTTTGCAAGAGATAATGGACAGCCAACTCCCTCTGGAAAGACACAGGCAATGTTATTATTTTATTTTATATAAACAGTTCATAATTTCAAAGTGGTTCACAACAAAAGCAAAACATACCATATAAAACAAGTTAAAAAAAACAACAAGATGAAACTTTTATATTATCATAAAATAAATGGCAAGGCTGATCCACTCCAGGAAGGCATATAAAAATAGGCTTCAACATGCATTTTAAAATAAGAGTTACTCAAGTATATATAAGAGGAAAAGGTAGAATGGGGTGCCAACACTTCAAAAGCCCTTCTCCCACTGACTGTAGAGAAGACACCATGGATATGTGGCATTTCTGCATCTGTCTCTAAAAGACCTCAAGAATCCATCTACAATGAAGAAGGCAGTCAATAAACCAACAGCAACACAGAACACTCAGTCACTTCTCTCTCTTGACAGGAGAAGGCAAGATGGAGTGATGATAACTAAAATCCCAGCAAGAAAAGTATGTGTGTATGAAAGGAATGTTGCACGTAAATAGCAGTAACAGCAGCAGCAGCTTCTTATGCACCTCTCCCCATGGATCAAGGTGGGGAACAACAATTAACAAGTATGCAAAATCAGTTAAAAACACACCAGTTAAAGCACGCATCAATTTAAAAGGTGTGTGTCCCATAGAGGTGAATGGCAGTCACCCCTCTGCGTATTTTCAAGTCCACGGACATGGAGGAGTGACTGTATTTTATTAAATAAACTAATAAATATTTCAGATCACTAGGTGTTCCTTCAAGTCACATGCTTCTGTGAGGCATGGGGTGGACTTATTTACTCCTGATGTCAAACCCGGATTCTCCATTACAGAGTGTGAACATCCACACAAGCCTATCAAAGAACCAGTTCTGCTGATCAACCATAAGGTGAGTTAAAGCCACCCACCCTGGAAACACAAATCAACACACGCTTGCCCTGACAGGATTCATAAAATGCGGGAGCAATCATGAACAATGAATAGAAACAGAAAGAAAATGAAGAAAAGGCCTCTGGGCAAATAAAAGACATGTTAAGAACTCACCTACTGTATATACTCATGTATAAGTCTAGAAATTTAGGTCAAAAAATTGACCTCAAAAACCTGAGTCGACTTATCCATGGGTCAGTATGAGTACTGTACTTTAACTCTTATTTAAAAGAAGGAACCATCTCTTGATGAAAAGCAAAATTATAATATGTGAAGCACTGACCCCCCTCTACTCTCTCATCCACCCAGTCTGAAGAACAAGCACGTAGAGTTATGTCTGCTGGAATTTTATAAGTTCTTTGACATTGTTTTGCTTTGCTTCATCTTTTAGATCCTTTGTTATATGCCCCTACATTTTACCCTCGACTTATCCACGGGTCATAGCAAAATCCATAATTTTGGCCCCAAATCTTGACCTCGACTTATAAATGAGGTTGACTTATAGTTGAGTATATACGGTATGTGCCACTTGCTTAATTGAAGATTTCAGCAGCAATTCCTTCTGAACACCCATTTTTCCTCCTGACCAATTAATTGGTTATTTTACTTCCAGCCACCCAAGGCCAGGAAGGTCCAATTCATTCCTCTCCTCTCCCCACCCTACCTCACCCCCAAAGGCAACCTGATCAGTTAACTGGTTGAGGTTTTTAAAATTTGATTTGGATAGGTTGGGGTCATGGGAAGGGAAGGGAATGAATCATATGAGCTCAGACAGTTTAACAAATACACTCTAAGTCACAGATCTGTCCCAGCATCTTGGAACTGCAAGTCCTGTCACCCATCCAGCTGGCCTTGGAGAACTATTCCACACAATGCCAAGAAACTGTTTAAGACCGCAGAGGCTTGTTGTGAAGCTTATGGGGAATGTTTCAAGAGACAAGTTGATAGGCTTAAACACACACACACACACACACACAGAGAAAGAGAGTGTGTGTATATCTAGCTGGAAGCGCTCTTTGCCCTAAACAAACATCCAGGGCTTCAGCTGAACTCCTGCTTAATTCTGGGAGCCAATTTCAAAGACACAAGTGAGCCCAAATGAAGTCAGTTCTTAATTATATGTCTTATGCTGCCCTTTCTTCCAGGAGTTCAAGGTTCTCTCAATCTTGCTTCTCAAATTCACAATGATCCGCACAGGATGGCTAGGCTGGGAGAGAATGACTTAGTCTAAAGGTCACCTAATAAGTTTCTTGAATGAATAAGGATTTCAACCTGTGACTCCCTGATTTTAATCTAACATCCAAACCTCTCCATTCACTTGGACGTGAGAAGCAAGAATTCCCAACTGGCATATGTCCAGTTTGTTTTTCCATTTGTGTTTGTATTTGCACTTTACCTCTCTCCACTCAGGGAGCATCCAAACAGCAAATATCAAAGAACCACCAAGATAATATGATGAAAGCTTACTGTATCTGACCATTTTTAAATGCTACAAGTAACCTACCAGTAGCATTTCAAAGACCTAACAAAAACACATCCCATCAATGAGAATATCATAAACATATGAAAGTGAAGATCATGTATTATAAAAATTCAATTTGCCATGGTACAAAATTTTAAAAAATCAATGAATTTATACAAGCCAAATATTTCAGCAAATGTTATTGTGTGCCTTCAAGTCATTTCCAACTTATGGCAACCCTAAGGCAAACCTAACATGGGGTTTCTTGGCACATTTCTTCAGAAGGGGCTTGCCACTGCCATCCCCTGAGACTGAGAGAGAGTGATTTACTCAAGGTCACCCAGTCGGTTTACATGGCCAAACCGGGATTCAAACCCTGGTCTCCAGAGTCCTAGTCCAATGCTCAAATCACTACATGACACTGCCTCTTGCATTTCAGCAAATAGTAAATAGAAAATATAGTGTGTGACTAATATTTTGGGTTTTTTTAAAGCTTCCCCATCGTTCCTGAAGATCACCTCTATGCCCAGTTTAGGGGAACCTTTACCCCCCCCCCTCTGTTTTCTATTACAATATTCCTAATTCTTTACCACTGACCAGCCTAGCTTATCCTTCTTATATTAAAAGTCAGACCATGCTCACCACATGCTCTGTGCAGCGTTGGGGCACTCCACTAGAGAATACCGGTGCCCCAAAGTGCCAACATAAACCAAAAGTATATTATATCTGGGAGCCTGTGTGGTGTAGCAGTCTGAATGTTGGACTACGACTCTGGAGACCAGGTTTAAATCCCCACTCAGGTATGGAAATTCACAGGGTAAGTCACACTCTTTCAGCGCCAGGGAGACAAAGACAAAAGCTTTAAAAACAAATCTTCCCAAGAAACCCCCATGATAGGTTCACATTAGGGTCATTATAAGTCAGAAATGACTTGCAGTCACACAGCAACAACAATAACAACAAATGGAAGACCTCCAAGAGATTCTGTAGTACTGTTCACTCAGGTCTTGCAAACTCAGGGCTGTGGCTTCCTTAACTAAGCCAATCTAACTGTAATGCAGTCTTTCTCCTTTCCTACTGTCTTCAACGTTACCAAATATTATCATCTTTTCTAAGGAGTAATGTAATCTCATGAGATGCCCAAAGTATGAGTATTGTTATTTTGACTTCAACCACCTATTTTGGGGGGAATAAGCTACCAGTCATCAACACACCATCCTCCTTAAACACTAGGTATCCTGGTACTAATCTACACCCACTTTGTCCTCTTCTTCCACCATCCCATCACAGAGGAAAGTTAAATTTCAACACTTGAAGTAGCTTTCTAAAAGGCCTCCCTCTTTCTACCTTGTGCAAGCATGTGCCTTCAAGTCGCTTGTTGACTCATGGTGACCTTGTGCATTTTAAAGGGTTTTTGTAGGCAAGGAATATTTAGAGGTGGGCTTGCCAGTTCCTTTTCATGTAATAAAGCCTACAGCACCTGGTATTCATTGCTGGCCTTCCAAGAACAAACCAGGGCTAACCTTTCTTTGCTTTCAAGATCAGTACCTTCAGGGAATTTATGTTCCTTGTATTTTATCCCACCAGATTTCACACACACCCCATAAGCAAACTGACGTCCTGTGAGCAAATTCTGTCAAGAAAAACCCATGATATGGTTGCCCTAGGGTCGCCATAAGTCGGAAATGACTTGAAGCCACATAAGAATAACAACAACAAAAGGACCTTTCAAGTGTCAAATGACATTTGAAAACTGTCACTTTGTATATACCATTTCAATCTGATTTCAGGTCCACCACAACATACCTGTGTGTATATATGTGTACACCTATGACTTAGGGCTATCAGAGTGAAAACTGGTGAGGGTTTCTGTACCTTTTATGGTTGTGTAGAAAAGGGAATTTAAGAAGATTTTCCTTGTCACTATTGTTTTTAAGTATGTTTTAATCGTAATTGGTTTAATTGTATTTTAAGGGGGGGGACTAGGGGTTATGTTATGGAATGGCTATTTTAATATTCTAAGCCGCCCTAACTGCGATGTGCAGAGGGGCGGGATAAAAATAAATGTTATTATTATTAAGGTAACCAGCAACCCCAGTTGATATTCCCTCTTCTAGACAGCCATGAAAGGTACAGGAGCCCACTCCAGAGTGAGAATTGAGTACTGTACCCAAGCAGCAGTGTATCTGAGAAACTCAGTTTGTCTTAAAACAGAGCTGTAGCTCCACAGAGGGCAAAATGAGAACACTGAACCCCAAATATGAATTCTGCTCCCTAATGACATTTTTCTTGAGTCACCAAATCTGAAGCATTGCAGTGACTTAACAGTTCAGTTTGACATTTAGAAATACAATGCAGACACCCAAAGAAAAGTGGCCAACAAAGATAGCATAGGAATGAGATATAAGAATTCTCAATGTGAGCGATTTTCAGCTATTCACTCTCTATGATACTAGAAATTTGGGGACGCATGGAAAATTTCACTGGGGTGAACAAAATTCTTATGGGGGGAGGCAATGTTCTCATATTGTTCCCTTACAGAAGAAAGCGCAAAGGCAGGCTTGCTGCTGAACATAAAGAAAACAAAAATAATGACCCCAGAGGATCTACATAAATGAAAATGAGATAATGAAGAAATGGAAATAGTTGAAGATTTCCCATACCTAGGAGAAAACACTGATCAGAACGGGGACTGCAGTCAAGAAATCAGAAGACTAGGAATGGGAAGGGTAGCCATTAAAAAACTAGCTAAGATCCTGGAGTGCAAAGATACATAACTGAGCACCAAAGTTAGAATCATCTAAGCCATTGTATTGTCTATCACCATCTACAGATGTGAGAGCTGGACAGTGAAAAAAGAAGGTAAGAAGAAAATCAACTCATTTGAGATGAGGTGCTGAAGAAGAGTGCTGAGGATATCATGGACTGCCAAAAAAGACAAAGAAATGCACCCTAGCCTGAAATCTCCTTGGAAGCCATGATGATCAAATTGAGGCTGTCGTACTTGGCCACATCATGAGAAGGCAGGATTCATTAGAGAAGCCAATAATATTAGGAAAGGGAAGTAGAAAGAGAGGAAATCCACACCTAAATGTCTAGACTCAGGGAAGGGACAGGCCTGAGTCTGCAAAACCTGAACAAAGCAGTGCAATATTTGGGGGGGGGGGGGGATCTTGGGGATGTCTCATCCACAGGGTTGTCATGAGTCAAAGTCCACTCAAAGGCAGCTAACAACAAAGCTACACCTTGGCCTAATGGTGCCACAATTCATCTCCTCCCATTTCCCCTCCGGATGCTCCACTCATGGAGCTTTTGCCCTATAAACCAGTGTTTGTCAAAAGGTGGAGCAAGGAGGGAGGGTTCATGGAAACTGCTCAAGGGAGGGAGGAACGCAAGACTTGGAGGCTCTGATCCCTCCTCCTCCTCTTCCCAAACTTTTTTTATGTGTAAAATTTATTTATTGAGCTGAATATTGGATTTACTTCATTAAAACTGTTCTAATTTGAATGATGTTATTACATTGTAAAGTGTTAAAATATGAATATGCATGCACATGCGAGTAAAAATATGCATGCTAAATAAACAAAATGTTTTTATTCCTATACTGTGCAAGGGGTATGTGGATGTAAAATCCCCAATCCCCCCCCCCAGGCTCCAGACTTCACCCTGGAAAAGCCACCCTTCCCAAGAGCCTTGCCATCCAGAAGAAACACCACCAGAGTCTTCCTCACTTCCCTTGCTCTCATGACAAACTACCCAGCCATTGACCACTATGAGGAAAAGAGATCTCTTGCATGCCACACACCAACCCTCTCCTTGAACCCAAGGTATTATTGGAGGGGTCTTCCCCCCCCCCCCCGGTTTTAACTATGTGTTTTTAATTTATATTTAATATTAACAATATTTAATACTTTTTTAAAACTCTAGTAATCAATGTGTTTACTTCTGCCTTCATTGTAACTCAAGGCGAGATAAAAAAAGCCTTGAAATAAATAAATATAAACAAATAAAAGCATCCTGTATATACTCGACTATAAGTCAACCTCATGTATAAGTCAAGGGCAGGTTTGGGGGCCAAAAGTATGGATTTTGGTATGACCCATGGATAAGTCGAGAGTAAAACTTAGGGGCATGTGACAAAGGATCTAAAGGATAAAGCAAAGGAAAATGGTGCCAAGGAATTGAGAAACTGTCCAGCAGGTACAATTGTTTGTGTTCACACTAAAGACTGGATGGATGGGAAAGTAAAGGTGGATCAGTGCTCCCAGGACAAATTACACTCTTGCCTTTCACCAGGAGACGCTTCCCTTTTTAAAACAAGAGTTGAAGTACTGCACTTATATTGACCCAGGGATAAGTCGACTCTTTTGGGGGATCAATTTTTAGGCTCAAATTTCTAGCCTTCTAGGTGAGTCTCTAGAGGAATCCCTCCGCATCTCCGAGCTAAGCCCCCTCCTTCCCATCCCAGCATGGAACTCCCCCCCAGACGACCCACTCTGCCCAGACGCCCCAAAGATCTCGCTTTTCCCCAAAGTGGGGAAAAAGAAATCCCCTCTTTTCCTACCAATGACTTCCCCCCCTTAATAATAAATGAGACACCCCAACACACACACACACACCCCACACAAAAGGAGGCACCCCAGGACTCCCCTCACAAAAAGACAGACTCCCCAAGAGTCCCCTCACAAAAAATAAAGACACCCCAAGACTCGACACACAAAAAGGGAGACACCCCAAGACTCTCCTCAGCAGCATGAGAGACACCCCAAGACCCCTTCACCAAAAAGGGAGGCACCCCAAGACTCCCCTCACAAAAGGAAGCCCCCCAAGAGCCACAACACCAGATTCCCCAAGACTCCCCTCACCAAAGCATGCCCCCCAAGCTCTCCTCACAAGAAGGGAGACATCTTAACACACCCCTCTCACCAAAAAGGAAACACCCGGAGGTTCCCCTCACCCAAAAGGAGACACTTCAAGAAACAAAGCACCCCAAGACCCTCGTCACAAAAAAGAGAGCCCTCTCCCAAAAGGGGAGACACCCCAAGAGTCCCCAGGCAGAAAGGCAGACCCCCCCCAAGGCACTCCAAGAGCCCCCTCACAGAAAAGGAAGCCCCCCCCGACCCCCCCCCCCCACGAAATGGAAGCAGCCCAAGAGCCCCTCCATCAAAGGGAGAGACCCATAAAAGAAGCAGGAAGAGGAAGCCCCCAAGAGTCTCGCCACCAAAACAAAAGACTCTCACAAAAGAGAGCTTCAGAAACCAAGACCCCCCCTCTGCCTCACCCAAAAGGAAGCCCCCCAAAATGCCTCCCCCACAAATAAAGGAGCACCCCCCAGTCCCTCCCTTGCAAAAGCCCCCTTCCCTGGCTATTTACCCCTCCCAGGGCGAGTCCATCCACCAGCCCTGGCTGCCAGAGAAGCGGAGAAAGAAAGAAGGGGCAGACTTTGGGGAGGGGGCGCCCAAGGCTCTCCTTTTCCCGAGCCCAAGATGGAGAAGGAGAGCTCCCCTGTTCTCTTTGAGGAGGGAAAGGGCGGCCAAGAGCCCCTCACTCACTCAGCAGGGCAGGTGGGCGGGGGGGCGCCTTGGCCAGGGCAAGCCCAGCGCTGGCCTGGGAGCAGCAGAGCATTGTCTCTCTGGCTGGGCGGGGAGGGGAGGGGCTCCCGCAGGCCACGCCCCTCTTCCCAGGGATGGTCCTTCCCCCCCCTGACAGCATGTTTCCCTCCCTCCCCTCCCCTCCCTTGGAGCAGCTCCTGGGACTCAGGGAGGAGGGCAACCAAGAAGAGCCACCCCCCAGGGAGGAGGGCCTGGAGGAGAGCCACCACTGCGGGGGCAATAGCCAGGTGGCCAGCTGGGAATATTTGCATAGATACACACACACACACACACACACACACACACATATAATGGGATATCTTGGAGGTAGTACCCTGGTCTATACATGAGATTCATTTTTGTTTTCCCTATACATACCCATATATACTCGACTATATGTCGACCTCAGGTATCCTTTCCAGTAAGAGTTCAGATGAAGTACTAACATGGATAAGTCGACTCAAATTTTATGGATCATTTTTTGACCTAAATACCAGACTTATATATGAGTATATACAGTAGTTTCCAATACATATGGCCTGGAAATGTATCGACTGGGGGCCATGCTGGCCATCCAGCAAATTTCCAGAACATCCAAAGTCAACAAAACAGTGATACAACTTGTCCCTCCACGTTTGCAGCTTTGGCGTTTGGGGATTTGATTATTCACAGACTGTATTAATACATTCTCTCTAGGAACATCTACAGGTCCTCTGGCACAACTCTGTGGTCAACTTGAACCAAAAGTTGCACTGGAGGACCTAGAGATTCCTATAAAGAACACTCAACTAGCTCCTCCCAAGTAATTCCATGGTCAATCTCTGGCAAATGTTGACCACAGAGTTGTACTGAAGGACCTAGAGATTCCTAGAAAGGTGTTTTTGTTGTTTGCAGTTTTTCCACATTCACCAGGATCCTGTGCCCCTAACCCTATTGAATATGGAAGGACAAGTGTACTTTTATTCATAGAATTATTGAATCATAGAGTTAGACGAGACCACAAGGGCCATCCAGTCCAACCCCATTCTGCCATGCAGAAATTCAGAATGAAAGCACCCCTGACAGATGACCATCCAGCCTCTGTTTAAAGACCTCCAAAGAAGGAGACTCCACTATACTCGGGGAGTGCATTCCACTGTTGAACAGCCCTTACTGTCAGGAAGTTCCTCCTAATGTTGAAGTGGAATCTCTTTTCCTGTAACTTGCATCGATTGCTCCGTGTCTTGTTCTCTGGAGCAGCAGAAAACAAACTTGCTCCCTCCTCAGTGTGACACCCCTTCAAATACTTAACAAGGTTATCATATCACCTCTTAACCTTCTCTTCTCCAGACTAAACAGATCCAGCTCCCTAAGTCTCTCCTCATGTGGCCCTCCTCTGGACACATTCCAGCTTCTCAACATCCCTTTTGAATTGTAGTGCCCAGAACTGGACATAGTATTCCAGGCGAGGCCTAACCAAAGCAGAATTTGAAGAGACCACAAGGGATGTCCAGTTCAATCCCCCTGCCATGCAACCAAAAATGCACAAAATGCATGTTGCCAAGCTGGGAATACTTGCATTTATAAAATGAGATATCTTTGAGGTAGGACCCAAGTCTACACAGGAAATTCATGTTTTGTTCCTATACACATATGTTTCCTATACACAAAGCCTGAAAACATATCCAGGGTAGCCATGTTGGCTATATAGCCAAGTACAATATGATCCCAAATCCACAAAACAATGAGACCGTTATAGGAATAACCAAAACGCACAATATACGCGTTACAAGCTTCGAAGCTCCACTGGCTTCTTCTTCATCAGGCAAAAGTGTTAAAAATCATAAAGGAAGGAAGAAGAAAGTGATAAACCGAGTTTATCAGACAAGGGAAATTGGAAGTATAATCCAATGGCAATCTGAATGCAATCATGTGGTTTCACGTTATTGCGTGATAGACTGCCACTAGCAAATTTGGGCAATGGCATGCTATTTTCGGGCAATGGGGAGCCTGTTTGAACACAATGCACAGTCACATAATTGTGCTAAACTAGTGACTAAGTGAATGCCCCACTTTCTTTTCATTCGAATTTAAGATAAATTCCTCTCGTTTGATAAACTCCTTAGTGACAGGCCTGAATTTATATCTAACATTGACTCCTCTTTCTTTCTTTCTTTCTTTCTTTCTTTCTTTCTCCTATATGATGTTTTAACATTGTCTTGTGGATTTGGGATGATATTGTACCTTGCTCAAGGGCCCTGGATATGTTTTCAGGCTATGTGTATAGGAAACTATGTTTATAGGAAACAAACAGGAGTTTCCTGTTGAAGACTTTGGGTCCCATCTCCAAGATATCTCACATATATTCAGATATTACAGACTTGCAACATATATTTTGTTCATTTTGGTTGTCCTACCAGCAGGGGTAGGCAACCTGCGGCCCGCGGGCCGGATGCGGCCCGGCAAGGCCTTGGGACCGCCCCAGCCCAGTCCTGCTGCCGATTGCCGCCGGAGCCTTTGGCCTCTCGCGTGAGGGCGTGGGGCCTTTGGCCTATCGGGAGGAGGCAGGCAAGGGGGGCAATTGTCTATAGAAGCCTCCGAAACATGCATTTATATTAACATTTTTTAAAAAAATCAGCAAATTTTGCGTGTCCTCCATTTTGAAAAAGTGTCCTCCATTTTAAAATTTTGTCCTACATTTGTCCCGGTTTATTTATTTAATTTTTTTTTTGAAATTATTTAATTATTTATTTTTGGCCTTCAGCCCCCCAGTTGTCTGAAGGGACAGCAACTCGGCCCCCGGCTCAAAAAGGTTGCCTAGCCCTGTCCTACCAGCCTCCACTAGGATTGTCAGATGAAATAAGAGACAGGGCTCCTATCCCTTTAATGGTTGTGTGACCAGCAACACCGGCTCACATTCTTTATACTACACACCCTTCGAAGAGACAAGAGCACAATTTCGTTTATTTCATTTGCAACTTTGGCCTCCACAGCCATGTAGCTTTGGGGATTAAATGTATCTCATTTTGTTTTGATCCCACTCCTACAACTTTATGATTTGTCTTTTTGCACCTGCAGAATATTTTACTCCAGCAGTGCTTCTGCAGAGGTTCTGCAGAGATTGCAATTCGCAAAGGCTTGTGCTAAAATAAATCAGTTTTTAAATATGCCCGAAGACTCCTTTTTCTTTTCTTCATCTCCTGCTTTTCATTTCTGCAAACTCCTTAGTTAAAAGCCACACCCTATTTCTCCTGGAAGATTTTATAACCATGTTTTTGGTGGAGAAATGCCATTTGAGATGATCTGTATAATCCTGTTCCTTTGAGTGAGGCGAAATTGTGGGTGGTGGGTGCAAAGCAACAAACAAGTTTTCAGGTTTCCCAGAACTCTTCTTCTTCAGATTGGATTTTTTAAAGGAAAAGAATAATAGTTGGGAACAAAGATATTGATGGCAGAGAATGCATAACAAGCCCAGCCTGAACTACTCATCCTTTTTACTTATACAGAACTAGCTGTGGTTTGCAAGTAAGATGGGAAAATGCACTCTGGACATTTAGGGAGTGCAGTTTCAATATATCCTATATTTTGGAACATGGTATAAAGCTATGCTTGGAAAAGTTCTTACTTGTTTAATCGTATTGGTTAGAATAAAGATCTTCCTTTTTAGGTTGCCAGAGTGAAAAGTGGCAAGGGCTCCTGTACATTTAATGGTTGTGTAGAGGAGGTAAGCTTCAGCAGGTGTTCCTTGCTACCTTGGAGGAGTGTGGCTAACAACACTTGCTGAACCCCCCCCCCCTTCTGCACAATCATAAAAGGTACAGGAGCGTCAGTTTTTACTCTGGCAACCCTACTCTCTTTCAGGATGGAACCACTGTTCCTTTACTAGGAGACTGAGGCCTTAATCCTATTATTAATATCGACTAGAACAGACCCATTGAATCAATAGAATTTACCTATGTATTGATTCACCACAATTGATTCAATGAGTCTACTCTAGGTGGGACAAACCTATTTATTTATTTCAAGGATTTATATCCAACCTTTTTCCCACAATTAGAGTCAGGGCGGGTTACAATAATTTAAAAAGACAGAAGTAAAAGCATTAATCACAGAAGTTAAAACATAATTAAAGCTTATTAGAATTTGTATTAAATTAAAAACACATAGTTAAAACCACTACAAACCAATAGAACTGTGACCTGAGAATGCCCAGAGCAGTGAGGAAGATACTTTGTTTAACATAGCAAATGTGTTCCTGGGTAGGTTGAGTTTCCCTTATCTGAAATACTTGGGACCAGAAGTGTTTTGGAGTTTGGATATTTTTAGATTTTGCATATGCTTAATGATATATCTTGGAGATGGGACCCAAGCCTGAAAATGTAAATTCATTTACATTTCATATACGTCTTATACACATAGCCTGAAGGTAATTTTATGCACAATGTTTTTAATAACTGTGTACATGAATAAAGTTTGTGGACACTGACCCATCAGAAGGCAAAGGTGTCACTATCTCAGTCCTCCATGTGGACAATTTTTGAGTATGTTTAATTCTGGAATTCTGGATAAGGAATACTCAACCTGTATTTCTTTATCACATAATTTGGCACCAGAGGCAGAAATAACATGGAAGGAATAAGGATAGGTTCCTATACCACAAAAAAGACCAGCTCAACCTTTTCAGCAATCTGTTTATTCAACAGTAGCAACAAGTATATGCGAAGTGAAAGGTCAGATAAGCCTTACACAAGTAACAAAAACTTTTTGAACCTTCTGGAGTCTTCACTCTGGGTTGGAGTCTCCACTCAGCCATGAAACCCATTGGGTGACTTTGGGCAAGTCACACACTCTCATCCTCACCCTCAAGGCAAACCTTCTCTGAACAAATCTTCCCAAGAAAACCCCATGGCAGGTTTGCATTAAGATCCCCATGTCAGAAACAATTTGAAGGCACACCACAACAAGAGAACACTTAAAAGCTTATTCCAAAATACATCCAGGGATGATTTTGTTGTTCTTGTTTAACCAGTTTTCTTATAATTTCTATTTTCATGGTCAAACTCGTGGAGCTAAGCTTCTTTTTTTATATAACATGCTGAGTTAGAAGTTGAGGTTGGCTTATCTTGTGTTCCCCTTTTCTCTGTGTTTTGCTGTTCATTTATGCTCAGTAAGGATTCTGGAGAAAGCTGCTGTTTGCCTTGTCTGTTGTAGGTGGGCATACTTTGCTATTGCAAAGCAAAATCCCATTCTTTCCCAACTCTAACCTTATTCCATTGTTTACTGTGAGCATGCTGCTACAACCAGACACTGCAACTCTATGCCACTAGCCCTCCTTCACCAACATCTGATGCTGCTAAAAACATGCTGATGCTGCTAAAAAACTTTCCACCTAGACAGAAGACATGGAGGAAAAGGGAGGGCTGGAAGTCTAAAACAACTTTGTAAAGAAGAGTTCTTTGTCAGAGGCTTTGTTAACTGAGACATACCTGCACTTTTTTACAGGGGAACTAAAGGATCTAGAGCTTTAGGGAAGTCAAAGTTGCATCAAGATCCCTTTACATACGAATATTCCAGACAAACATGGCTACGTCTCTGAATTTTTAAAAAAATCCTTTTAACCAGCCTCTGAGACAGAATACATTCTAAAAGGGAGAGAAAAGTGGGCTGTTGCCAGCTACTCACCCTGGCAAGTCTTCTGTGCATAGGGCAACAGTTAGGGTTACCAGATTAAAAAATCAGGACAAAAAATTTCTGCACCTTTAATATTTGAGCAGCAGACGAAATTTCAGCAGATGTTGCTTGAATATTGCTTGTCACACCAGCAACACTTGTTGATATTCCCTCTTGTGTACAGACCATTAAAAGTACAGGAGTCCTGACCTGTTTTTCACCTGTACAATTATACCTTTATTGGACCAACCAAAATGTGACTTCAAAAGTTTGCAACATGTAATTGTGCATTTTGGTTGGTCCAATAAAGGTATCATTGTTTGGATGTTATTGGATTTGCTATTTGGCCAACATGGCTACCCCTAGATGTTTTTCACCTGGTATCCTAGCAGCACCTGTACAGAGAACACCGCAGGTCTCCCAGGCTGTTGTGATGTGTCTTCAAGTCATTTCTGACTTATGGTAACACTAAGGCCACCCTAACATTGGGGTTTTCTTAGCAAGATTTATTATGAGATGGTTTGCCATCTATGGCTGTGGGAAAGTGACCTGCCCAAGACATGCAATGGGTTTCCATGACTCAGTGGGGATTCAAACCCTGGTCTCCCAGAGCCCTAATCCAACATTTAAACCACTATCACATGGTCTCTCTAAAATTCCAGCATTATGTTATTGTTACAGTTTTATTTTTATTTTATTAATATCCCACCTTTTCTGCTGTTCTGGGACTCAAGGATGCTTGCAAAAGGTAAAACAAATTTTGGGCTGTTGCAGAGCTGTTTGTCACAGAGCCTGTAAGGGTACATCTGATGAAAATATACTTTTTTTCTTCTTCAAAGAAAGATGATGCTTTCAAGGGAGGGGGGGATTGCATAGAAGCTGCATATATTGCTTTACTATTTGGAGGGTAATTCGCAGCCTTGCAGACTTATGTATTAGTTTACATATGTCAGTTTGTTAATGCTAATGTACCCTTTAAAGGTTTATGGCCCATTTTAATTAGACAATTGTCATTTTTTATTTTTGCATCCCATTTCATTCTAATTAACTGCATACCTGTGCATGTATCACTGAGTACATCAGTATATGAGAGGAAGAAGGCTATAATCCCTAGATGCTTATACTAAAATAAATATTTTTATCTTCAAGCAACCACACGATTAATCTTAAAAGTGCTCTATGAGGAGATTTTTGGATTTATAATTTATAATTAAAAAAATCTTTTTCAAACTCTGGATTTCTCTAGTATCCAAACCGAAGGAAGATGTGATGTATTCCAATGCATGTCTACCCAAAAGTAAGCCCTATCGAGTGCCGGGGCCTTAACATGTAGAGAGATGATGGCAACTGTCTTAGGACTTTATCACATGGGGGGGGGGGGGGTGACAGGGGTTTAAACAGGCATTTTCCAGTGACAGTCACAGCTAAGATTTTCACACACCACGATTAGAGAGGAATAAACAGGAATGCTTCATCTGGATTCCCTGTGAATGATTTGTTGCTGAAGCACTGCTTGTTATTCCCGGTAAAAGTCCTCTTTAATCGCGAAGTCATGTGAAAATCTTAGGCACAAACTGTTTAAACCCCCAATTTTCCCTATGTGATAAAGTCATAGAATCATAGAATCATAAAGTTGGAAGAGACCCCAAGGGCCATCCAGTCCAATCCCCCGCCCCGCCATGCAGGAAATCTCAATCAAAGCATCCCTAACAGATGGCCATCCAGCCTCTACTTAAAGACCTCCAAGGAAGAAGACTCCACTCCACTCCAAGGGAGTGTGTTCCATTGTCAAACAGCCCTTACTGTCCTGAAGTTCCTCCTAATGTTGAGGTGGAATCTCTTTACCTGGAGCTTGCATCCATTGTTCCGGGTCCTGTTCTCTGGAGCAGCAGAAAACAAGCTTGTTCCCTCCTCAATATGACATCCCTTCAAATATTTAAACAGGGCTATCATATCACCTCTTAACCTTCTCTTCTCCAGGTTAAACATCCCCAGCTCCCTAAGGCGTTCCTCATAGGGCATGGTTTCCAGACCCTTCACCATTTTAGTTGCCCTCCTTTGGACACTCTCCAATTTCTCAATGTCCTTTTTGAATTGTGGTGCCCAGAACTGGACACAATATTCCAGGTGGGGCCTGACCAAAGCAGAATACAGTGGCACTATTACTTCTCTTGATCTAGACACTATACTTTTATTGATGCAACCTAAAATTGCATTGGCTTTTTTAGCTGCCACATCACACTGTTGACTCATGTTCAACTTGTGGTCTACTTGGATTCCTTTATCTGGATCCAGTTGCTTGTAAATATGTTTCACTAACCATATGTAACACTCCTAACTTTTGCTCTCAGTGGCAATTATGGCCCCTCCAGATATTGCTGAACTTTAGCTCCATGGACTGTACGCACAGAGTTGGTGCATGTATTGGCTATGCTAACTAGGGTTGCTGGGAGGTGCAGTCCAACAGTACTGAGTGGACCCCATAATTCCTATCCATAATTTAGATTAGGATGGGCAAAGTATGAGGCTTCAGGGGAGGCACATGCAGCCCCCTAGGGCTGTGTTGTGGCCCCCTGCCCCATCCCAATGTTCCCCAAAAAGTGGTGCCCCCCCCCAAAAGGAAGGAAACAAGAAGTGACTTCTGGGTTACTGCCTGTCATTTAAAAAGAGTCTTCCCCGACCCCAACCCAAAACAGAAAATGATCCAGAAGTCATTACAGCTTTACAAGGGAATGAAAATATGGCAGATATGCTCCTGCACATCCGCTAGGAGGCATTTAGAGGCATTGGGGGGTTGTGGGGGTCAATAGGTGGAGTTTCACCCACCAAGCTCTCCTTAGGAGCCCTGGATATGTGTGTTGTGTACCTTCAAGTCATTTCTGATCGATGACGACCCTAAGGTGAACCTACCATGGGTTTTTCTTGGCAAGAAATTTTTCGGGGGGGGGGGGGGGGGGGGGAGAGGTACCTTTCCCTTCCTCTCAGACCAAAAAAGCGTGACTTGCCCAAGGTTGCCAACTGGGGTTTCCATGGCTTAACAGGAATTCAAACACTGGTCTCCAGAGGCCTAGTCCAATGTTCAAACCACTGCACTGCACTGGATCTCTTTAGCCCCCTGAGTGTGTATGTTGTGTGCCTTCAAGTTGTTTCTGACTTATGGTAACCCTAAGGCAAACCTATAATGGGGGTTTCTTGGCAATACTTGTCCAGAGGAGGTTTGTCTTTGTCTTCCCTGGAGGCTGAGAGCATATGACTTGCCCAAGGCCACCCAGTGGGTTTCATAGGCGAGCTGGGTTTCAAACCCTGATCTCCAGAGTCCTAGTCCAATGCTCAAACCACTATACAATACCACACTGGCTCTCTGGAGCCCCCTAACCCCCAACAACTGCTTACTCCAGGTTTAGACCAGTGCCATAGCCTTCAACTGTCCTGATTTGGCCTGATTAATCCTCTGCTGTCCCAATTTTTCAACTGCTTTTAAACTATCCAAGCTTGTCTCTCTTCCTCCCACTTTCCCCCTTTGTCCTCAGCATACTTCAGTTGCTGCAAACTGAGCTGAAAGGGCAGATGTTGTACTCCATTAACTCAGCAGGGTGGAGAGGAAAGGGTACACAGATTCATGCCCTTCCCAGTAGGCTCAGGCAAAAGTAAACTGCTGCATCCTTTCCTAGCATGTGTATTCTTTCTCATTAATAACTTTTGCCACTATGATGTTGCTGGGCCAAAGATGTCCCAGCCCTGGTCAGGATTGTTCCGGTCAATTATGATGAAATGCTAGAGCTCTCTGGCTGAGAATTATAAAAGACCCTCCTTAAACTGCAGATCTCAGGATTTGACAGGATTTTACTACAATTGTGTAATGTGAAATGGCTCTAGGTAGAGAAATCATGGTGTAGTGGCTTGAGCGTTGGCATATGACTCTGGAGACTAGGGTTCAAATCCCTGCTCAGTCATGGAAACCCACTGGATAATCTTGGGCAAGTCACACTCTCTCAGCCTCAAAGGATGGTCATGGCAACCACCCTCTGAAGAAACTTGCCAAGAAAACCCTGTGATAGGTTCGCCTTAGGGTCAGAAGTGACATGAAGGCACGCAATAACAACAAATGGTCTGCTATGCTTTGCCAGATCCATCTCTGTGGAAACCAAACCAATGTACAAAGTTACGTTTACGCCACACCTCCTTGTGAGGCTCTTAAAGATCTCTGGATCTAAATACATGTGGGATTAGCTCATAAAGAGATGCAGGAAGGAGGGAATGTATTTATCAGCCAGCTTGTGTTTGAATGTTTATATTGTCAAAGTGTCTGTTTAAACCATCTGTGTGTCTTTAATTGCTTTCCCTTTCCGGGATGTAATGTGTCTTCTTCAAGCCTATGTGTTGCCTTCAGACTCAGCATTTTTCTGAAACGTGGGCTTGTGTCTAAGTCTTGTGTACCCACTACTAGCTATTGGTGTCCTACGGTTTACATTTTGTGTAGCCGATTGTCTTCAGGGTAGCATGCACTGAAATATTCAGCTCCATCTGATTCATCACGCCTGTGTTTCCCACACTCGGGAAGCTTGTGCGTATCCAGACAAGATATTGTGTTTGTGAAGTTGGCTGTTTAACTGCTTGCCCACAAGTTTGCAGCTGGAATCCAAAGCATGGAAAAATGTGGGTAGCGAAAACTATGCCTTTTGCTTGCTGGTTTTGCCACCTCGTTTTCAAAAAGGCTTCCCTTTTCAAGCAAAGGTAACTCTGATGGCAAAGTTTGCAAGCTGAGTACTGCTGAGTACATGATTCAGAATGAGAATGTGCATATTTTTTTCTTTTGTGTCTCAACCTATTCATTTATTTCCTCATAGTATTTTGTACCACTTAGCATGATGGAGGAATCTGGAGAACTCAAACACAGAGGCAAAATGCCTCCTATATATAAATGCAAAGTTGCCGGATTTAAAAGAATGCAGCAATCTGCTTTTCTTGGTGCAGAATTTTCTAAAGTTGCTTTGCTTTGTTTTTGTGTTGTGATGAGTCCTGAAGGCCCCGCAGGGCTTTTATACTGTGTGATATAGATATTGTTCCCTGCTTGGGGAAAGCTGTTTCCATTTGCAGGTTGGCCAGCATTCAAGACAAACGCTAGCTGCATTTAAAGCCACTGAAATAATTGAAATCACTTTTGGATTGCGGCCACTGCGTTTGCTGATTTGGGGCTTGGCTGCAGGGTCCATGCAAAGTACTCTACAACTGTCAGTCTGCTGTACATCTTCTCTGTGTGAACAATTTAGGTTTTCCCAAAGCTCAGCTTAGCTTCTTTTTCATGTTGTTGCTCCATCTTATTTTTTCACTCAAGACCTCTGTGTTAGTCTTATTAACAAATCCACATGTTTCATGCCTCTAATTTGTAACATGTGTTTCCTTCCCTAGTTCCTCCCCACATACCATGTTTTGCTCCCCTAATGTTGGCCAAGAAATATGCATTACCACAACAAATATGTGTTACTAACACGAACAGGCCAGAATTTACAGTGGGTGAATCAATGGGTGGAGGCTTTCCCTTTTCCCAAAGAGTGGGGAAACTCCCTCAGTCCCAAGGGTCAAATTCAGTTTCAGAGACGTTCTTGGAGGCACCATTCAAGTGATAGACCGGGCCTAAAGTGAATGGATGGCACAAAAAATAGCAATTATCTTAGCTTATAGCTCTTACTACCAGTCAGTAGAATCAGAGATGATGATGATGGTGATGATGATGATGATCCTGCTTTTTCACCAAAATTGAGACACAAAGCAGTTTACAAATTAAAAGAATATAAAAATATACAAAAGTGACCATTAAAATAGAATTAAACTAGTACTGTATTAAAATACATACAGTCTGCCCTCTACATCCATGGATTCTTAACTCACAGATTCAACCACCTATAGCTTGAAAATATTCCAGAAAGATATAAATCCCAAAAAGCATTGTATTTAATGAGACGAGCATCCACAGATCTGATTATCCGGGGGGGGGGGGAGTGGGTCCTGAAACCAAACCCCAGCAGATACCAAGGAGCCACTATATTAGAGTTGGAAGGGACTTTAGGATTACACCACCATTCCCAAAAGAAAGCACTTCAGCTTTTTAGGATGGAGCAGGGGAAAGATCTACAAAACCTGGGAAACCACCAAAGAGGCCATTTGAGAAACCCTGGACCATATTAGATCCTGTGCTATCCATATAGGCGACAAGGATCCAAAGAGACAGATTATCCTAAGAGGAGCAACTACAGTCCAGGTGATGTACAGGTAATCCCAAAAGATGAAGGCAGGCATAGAGGCCACCAGTCCAGTAGTCACTACATAGCCAGTAGTCTAGATGACCAAAACCAAAAGAGGTCAGAAAATAAGTTGTTAAATACAGCTGATTCAGAAGTCAAGAATCTCAGGAAACACACAAACACCAAAGGAACAGACCGTTGTGAGCAACAAGGACTCCTAGCAGCTGATGGGAGATTTATAGATGACTGCCTCTGGACACCAGGTGCCTGGTGAGTCACCATCTCCTATTGCAAAGACACTGATTTCACCAAGTTTTCTGTCTCTCCAAAGCTTCTCTTTCTCTCTTCACTAGACCTCAAAGATGGAAGTGTCTCTTCAGCATCTGTCACATCCTTCTGAGGAGAGAAACCCTCAGTTACTCAGATTGGTGGGAAGGAGCCATAATCTGGAGACAGAAACTCCTCACAACGCTTTTGCACCAGATTGCTCAGATTCCCTCTTGTCTTGATTTGACAGGAATAGGCCCAATTAATTCTTAGTTGTCCCACTTTTTCAGCTGCTCTCAAAATGTCCCCATTTTTCTCTCCTCTTATCACCCTCTGTCTTTATTCTCAGCTTACTTCAGTGGCTACAAATGGAGTTCAAAATGCTAAATTAGGCGTGTTACAGACCACCCAAAATGGGCGGTCTGCCTGCGCCTTCATTTGCTGCGCAGAGGAGCCTCAGCGGCCAAACCGCGAGGCTCCTCCATGCTGCAAAAAAGAAGCCCCAAAATGGCACTTCTTGTTGCGGCACGCTAATGATGCCACAAGGCGCCAATGGCGCACTCACGACATCATTAGTGCTGCGTGATGTGCAGACGCTAGGTGTCCACGATGTCAAGATGGCGGCGCCCGTGTAGAACGGGCGCCGCCATTTTGTACGTCCCCAGGACATACTAGGGCTAGGGGTATGTGTAAAGCATGCCCTTTCCTAACCCTAGTACATCCTGGGGACATACTTTATGCCCGTGCGGAACGGGCCTTAGTTTTCACCATTAACTCAGCAGAAGAAAGGAGATAGGAGAAGGCAAAATCTTACCCTTCCCAGTAGACTTAGACAAAAGCAGACTGCTGCACCTTGTGTGTTCTTCATCATTATTAACTTTTTCCATCTTGACCACATTCTGATGTTGCTTGGCCACATGTGTCCTAGTTCTTATCTGTGAAATATTGTAGGATAGGGAATTATGACAGGTCAAGATTCAGCTTGAGACTGAAGTTTCTCACCTCTGCAACCTCCTCCTCTCCATATCCCAGAATCTTTCCCCCTGTTTTTTGTTTGTTTGTTTGTTTTTGCTTTACAAGATTATTTGGATTAATTTGAGATTAATGTGACTTGAAAGAGGGATGGGAATCATGGAGCTGCTTTGTGTCCGATATTGGGAGAAAGGCAAGCTGTGCATTCCTGCATAGCAGAAGTGGGTTGGACTGGATGGCCCTTGAGGTCTCTTCCAGCTCTATGATTCTATGATTAATGCAATGGATCTACTCTAGTTGGGACTCACAATTTGGATTTAGGCTAGACCAGGGAATTAGATGGCCTTACAAATATATTTGAGCTGTAGCACCCAACAGTCCTAGTGAGCACATCCAATAGTGAGGGATATTGGGAGCTGCAGTTCAATGACATTTGGAGAGTGCATGATTCCCACTTCTCCTCCTGGGCAGAGAATCTTACTCTGTTTGACGGTGTCCTGAAAGGCTCTTTCATCTAAGCCTTAATTGAAAATGAAGAACCATAAGGAGAGAGAGGAGCAGGGGCCTTGGAGCAGCTATCCATCAATTGCAGTGACTGGATAGATGCACCTGTCACCTACTCACAGCCTTCTCCATTATGCACCATTAAACAGAAACACTCAGTATTATGTTTCTATTTAAATTATAATAATTATTTCCACATTTGCATCTATACTTATTAATTAAAATATGCAGATTCTATGCAAATCAATGTTGGCTCTCATCCTCTTTTTTTTGTGTGTGATGTTGTTGCTCCTTTTTTTGATTATGTACAACTGGCCAAATATCTAAATAACCTTAGGCATCAGATCCCATTAGATCTTGGAAGAAGCAGGGCCATCCCTGGTTATTAGATAGAAAACTGCCAACAAATACCAGATGTTGTGTAGGCTATACTTCAGAGGATGGAACTGGCAAAACCACCTCTGTGTATTTCTTGTCTAAAGAAAATCATATGAAATTCATGGGGTTGCCATAAGTCAACAGGCGACTTGAAGGCACATACACACAAGGCAGGCAGTGTGATGTAGTGATTTGAATGTTGGACTAGGACACTGGGAGATGAGAGTTCTAATCCTCATTTAGCTTTGGTGACCTTGGGCAAATCACACTCTCTCAGCCTAAGAGAAAGACAAAGGCAAGGCTCCTCTGCACAAATTTTACCAAGAAAATTCAGTCTTACCTTTGCCCTAGCCTTGCCATAAGTCAGAAATAATAATAATAATAATAATAATAATAATAATAATAATAATTTATTTCTATACCGCCCTTCTGTACAATCAGGGCAGTGTACAACATTATAAAATACATAGATTACAAATACAATAAAACAAGTACATTAAAACAATTCTGGCCAGCTTGCCACTGCTGTCAGAGGGGGGGAAACTAATTGGAGCCTGTATCAGGGAATGCTAGTTTGAACAAGAAGGTCTTTAGCCCCTTCTTGAACTGGGCCAGGGAGGTGGCCGAGCGGAGCTCTATGGGCAGGGAATTCCAGAGGGTCGGGGCCGAGATGGTAAAAGTCCTCCTAGACGTGGAGGCTAATCTGGCCCCTGGGACCCTCAATAGCTGCTGCCCAGATGTTCTGAGTGTGCGGGGCGGATTGTATGGGGAGAGGCGGTCCTCTAGGTATCCTGGGCCCAAGCCATTTAGGGCTTTATAGGTAATAACCAACACCTTGTATTGCGCCCGGAAGCAAATAGGCAGCCAGTGCAGCCAGCAGCAGAAATAACTTTTAAGACAGACAGACAGCAGCAGCAGCAGCAACAACAACAACAACAACAACAACTTCTCTCCTGGGGGAACAAGTTCTCAGAGGCCAGAGCAACATCCTGATGAGTCCTGATCTCATCCTATTTTCTCATATCCCTTCAACAACTGTTGGGGTTTGTTTTTAGAAGGTTGGTGGGGTTATGATTTAGTTAAAATTGGGATAAGCTTCTACATTTACCTGGGCTTGTTCCTCACTTCAAGCCCATAATGAGGACAAGGGAAAATATGGAACTAGATGGGAGTAGGAAGGACATTTGGTGAACAAGGGAAGGGTTACACACCCTTTTTCCTCCTGTTTTGCCCTGTACTGGTAAGTTTTCCCCTGAAAATCTCTCCACACTTTTTGTATATTATGGCATGCAAAGTCCCTAAGAAAAGTGGATTTGGAAAATACATATTTAAATATCATCATCATCATCATCATCATCATCATCATCATCATCATCCATTAGCAGTCTAGAACTCAACTTTCCCGAATCTACTACCCCTTTAAGAATTCATAAACAATCAATTAACAGGCCTCAGATGTATTCAATCATATTGTTTACTTGGTCCATTATAAGTGTGCACCCATGTGCATGTGCACACAGTTCAGCAGACAAAAGAAGGGATTGTTCTTTAAGCTAAAGGGAGAAAGGCACCCTGTGAGCCACAGAGACAGAAGATTCCATTGAGAAGGCAGAGGAATAAAACAATATGCTTCGCTTCTGTTCTGCAAGATGGTTCTCCTGTTGGGGATCCACTGTTGCAGGGATCCACACAGAAACTTATAAAGGACACAAAACAAAGACTTTCAGTTCTCAAGTGAAAATATACAGCCAGAGTTAGGGCAGAGCTTGCATTAGTCACAGTGGGTTAGTGTCTCCCATTGTGTCTCACCTTTCCCTTTCTCCCCTCTTGTTGCTGGTCTCCTTTTAACCAACTTTCTTCTCCAGTGGGCTCTTGCTATCCGCTGGAGTTTGGTTCCAAGACCTCCCGTGAATACCAAAATCTGTGGATGCTTAAGTCCCATTATATATAGTGGCATTGTGAAATGATGTCCCATATATAAAATGTCAAAATCAAGGTTTACTTTTTAGAATTTATATTTTTTTGGAATATTTTCAAGCTGCGGATGGTTGAATGCATGGATAAAAAAATCTGTGGATATGGAGAGCCAACTGTACTAACTTTCTTTCTTTGGGTAGCAGGAGAAGGCATCCTACTAAAAAAATTGTGTACATGGCTCTTGGCTTTCCCATCAGTTGGTGGGAGATGGGGGTGAATCTTTTCTAGGTTTTAATCTGAACTGTAAAGGGGCTGCCCAATGTTTCAATGCCCAGTGGATTGATGATGATGATGATCATGACCATGTCACCTTTCATTTTTATGTCACCCTTTTCTTAGACTGTGAGCCAAAGTGGCCAATTGAAGTGCTCCTTAAATATCAGGTCAAAAAAACTGGGGCATATTAACCCCAGCAACCAGCTGCCACTGAACTTTCTTTCCAAACTAGATAAAGAATTTGTCTGATAATCTTGGGGCATCACTAGGGAGATGTGAGCAGCACCAGGTGACACCCTAAGTGGGATGACACAACTGCTCCCCAAACTTTACTTTCTCTTTTGGCTGAAATGAGCAGTGGTATTTGTTCTCTTGCCTCTCTTTAAAAAACTGGAGCTCATGCTCAGTAGAAGAGAAGGTGTGGGCTGAGCAAACAACATCTCTTCTTTCTCTGTCCATGAGGATCAGCAGATGGAGAAAGTGGAGGCCTTGGTCACACCATGAGTGAGAAGCATCTCTCCTTTCTCTGCCCATGAAGCTCAGCACGCAGAGAAAGCAGGTGCCCTGCTTGCAGTGCGAGTGAGCAGCACATCCTCGTTCTTCACCCATGGGGTGTCAGGGATGATGGGAGTTGTAGCTCTTCACCTCTGGCTCTAACTCACCACCTTGTTATGCAGCAGTGCTGACCAGCTTTGATCGGTGGTTAATGCTTTTCTCCAAAGCAGCAGAGTTTCAGAGAATAGGCTGAAGACCCTGACAAACTCTCCAAGCCTTCTCACTCTTCTTCCTGAGATGTCTTCAAACTTCTCCAGGATTCTGCTGGCTCTTGTATCTTCACTCAAGACACCAGACAACTCAGTAGACTTATATAAAAGATCTACTTTATTCTACTATATACAAATATTAATGTCCTCACAATCTCCAAAACACTCCAACTATCCACAACTACCCACAAAATACATTGGCAAACATAGCAATTATTATAGCCATTGTTAATCACCACCCACTTAGTCAGTTTCCACCCAGTGGGCGTGTACATTCATTTTGATTGGTTCACATAGTTCAACCCATACTTAAGAATTTCATCATTTCACCTTGTACACTTAATGAATCTCAGGTGTTTCCAATTGTACATTCTACAATTCTGTCTTTGACATTCAAGACTTCTAAATTACATTAGCTTTTTCACCTGTGTGGCTTCTTAATTGCTCTTGCTTAGTCATTGTGACTTTCACATACATGTTTTATTTCTATTACTGTATGTCCCATGTTGCATTTTCCTTAACATGGGGCTCAGGAGGTGGAGAAAACAGAGGCCCTGCTTGCACTGTGTGTAAGTGGCACCTCTCCTTTCTCCATCACCAAACATAGTGATGCCACTGTAGCGATCAATTCAAAGTAGATTTAACACACTGAAAGCATTTTCACAGTTCAAACTAAAACCTGGAGATAGTGGGACAGTGTTTCGCCAAAACTGTTCCTTTTCTCTTGGTTTCATACTTGAAATCTAAGCATAGAGATAAACAGATCAGAGTCACACAGAGTTGGAATGACCAATATTCAACAGTTAACCTGCATTGGGTGACAGGTGCCATGATTCCCTACCTACAGACTCTAGGATGTGGTGTTATTCTGTCTTCTAATTCTGCAGTTAAGAATTGTGTTCCTTCCTCTGGAAATTAGGGTGACAAAATCAGTTCACTGCAATAACTTAAGCACCAGTTGGTGTTGGATGTTTTATTGTCTGAGGCAGAGCATCAAATGGCGCTCCCCCCATCAACTCTATCCAAGTCAATGTGTTTTCTAAGGCTGCCAAGTTTTTTAGATGCGTGAGGCAGAAAATCTCATAAGCACCTGCCTCTATCCATGGTAGTCAACAACATCAGCAACAACACATTAAATAACACTGCAGATCTGCTGCCTAAAGCATCCACCTCACACTGTAGGGTCAACCTTGTTCCATTTTCAGAGTTTGGAAAATGTACCCTTGTAAACTGCAACTCTCAGGAGATTATCATACTGCTTTTTTCCCGATCTGGGCATGGGCTGAGGCCAGGTTGGCTCAGTGCCCAAACCGTTATCATCCCGTCCCTTATCAGAATATCTCTCATTACAGAAAAGAAGCATTTTTACCTAAGGACTGGAGAAGTATGGAATGGTAACAGTCTGGGCATGGAGCTGTGTGATAAGACATGGTCCCAGCCCGGTTTCAGCCCTTGCTCAGATCGGACAAAGATGGCCAGTGTGATAATTCAGTGACTCTGATCTGTCCATCCAGATAATCCACTAGGGGGGTGCAGGGGGTGTGGACCACACCAGGTGACACCCTAAGGGGGGGGTGACACCACTGCTCCTGAAACGTGTGTTTTGACAGAAACAGGCTGGGGCATTAGCCTGTATCTATATAAAATGCTGAAAAGATGGGGTGTGAGGGGGGTGAGGGGCAAAGAGGAGAAAAAAGAAAAAGCCACGGGTTTTTTTTAAATTACAATTTCAAATTTCAAAATTTAATTTTGAATTTTAAAAATAAAATTTTTATTTTAAAAAAAAATCTTTAAAAATGTCACATTTTTACCCAATTTTCACTTTAAGTACCTGGCACTTTGTATATGTAAACCCACTTATTCTGTATATATCATACTGTAATATAAAGATCATTTTAATTTTGCCAGCTGTTTATGTTACAACTATTACTAGATTCAGTGATAAATGGGAATTAGGATTTATGAATAAATTACAGTGGTACCCCGGGATACGAATTACCCAGCTTACGAATTTTTCGGGATACGAAAAAATCCCATAGGGATTTATTGTTTCGGCTTACGAAGGTTTTTTCGGGTTACGAAAAAACCTCGGCGCTGTTTTCAATGGAGCCGCGGCAGAGCCGCGGCTTTTTTTCCATTAGCGCCTATGGCAATTCAGGTTACGAAGGTTTTTCGGGTTACGAAATTAGCCGCGGAACGAATTAATTTCGTAACCCGAGGGAGCACTGTAGTAGAAAAACCATTACTAAGGATTCTGTAGGGGCCTAAGTATGGGGGGATATCAATGGGAGGGGGGTGACACCATGAGTTACTGCACTGGGTGACGCCAACCCTAGTGATGCCACTGCGATAATATCCTCAGAATAGACAAGAGGATTGTGTGAGTTGCAATTGAAGGAATATATATATATATATATATATAGTGGGCCCTCCACATTCTGTGGAGTTAGAGGCACAAGACCCTGATGAAAGTGAGGGGGGGTGGGGGGAGAAAATAGCCACTTTTTTTTTCTGGAGGATGTACAAATGCCTAGAAAAGTATTTCCTCTAGGAATCTCTAAGTCCATCAGAATGACTCTATGATCAGCTTCCAGCAGAGTCGCACTGGAAGACCGAGAGATTCCTAGAGAGAACATATTAATCAAATTTGTGAATAATCAGATCCACAATGTCAAATCTGCAAATGTGGAGGGCCAACCGTAAAAGCAATTTTTTTAAAGTAACTTTTTCAGGCTCTGCCCATATTTGTGCCCAGCCTTTCTCCTGACATGTTTCTTTTCTATGTGCCATGAAAGTTTCTTCTAAGGCTGTCACATGAAAGTGTTCAAAATTGCCACACTTGAAAGAGCAACTGAAGCCAATGCTATCATTTGATCAGAATTTGGTAAAATGCTTTTTGGACTACCAACCCCAGAATTCCTTAGCATCTGAACGACTCTGGGAACTGAAGTCCAAAAAAGGATTTTTTCCATGCTTTGCATTTGACTCTGTTAACGATATAAATTGGCTCTTGCTCTTTGACTACAGTTCAGGCAGCCGTTCATTCCCCAGGATCAGATTGACACACTAATCCCACAGAAGCTTTCCCCCCTCACTCCAGATGTTCACATGTTGACTTGGTTCCCTTGCCTGAAAACCTGCGCTCGGAAACCCAGAATGTCTTAAGTTGGCCCTGATTCTGACAACTGAGCAGGGAACTGGATGAGATGACTGTTTTGGTTCCTCTTCTCTACTCAGAATGCCAGCTGGGTTCAAAATATGAATGCCAACTGGATAGGGGGAAAAAGAAGCAATCTGTTTGCCTGTATCTGCCATCTATTCTGAGAGATGCCATTTACAGAAAGGCTTTCTGAAGCAATAGGACATCAGGCATCCTTCCCAGACCACACACCAACCTTGTCTTAGACTGCCATCTGATTATTTTCCATCCTCGGAAATTCTTTATAGAGAATGCTGCTTTTCATAAAACAATTAAATGTGCCTCTTGAGTTGTTATGCATGCCAAGGCATACATCCCTCATTGAAAGTGTGTAAGTATGTGTGTGATAGAGAGGGGGGGGGGGAATGACTATGCGATCTGCAAAGATCGCATTGCTGGGGTTGTTATGAGCTTCAAGAAAAGTAACCACAACAAACAGCTATATTGGAAAGAGGCTACAATTCAGTCATAAAGGCCTCCCTTTGCATGCAGATTGCTCTCCCAAGTTCCATCCAGTGCATTGCTTGTTCACAAGATTTGTGGACACTGGAAAGACTGGGAAAGTCTCCCATGGCTTCTGTATGGGTGGCTTTAAACCCTAATAAATCAATGCCTCTCCATTGTAAGATAAAGGGCAATTGCAGTTTAGTTACCCCCCCCCCCCCAAATAGCACACATATAATAAAACTAAATGATTTCCTATCCTCTGGTTGTTGGCCATTTTCTAATATTCATAGTGCTTTTACTAATTAATAAGTAAAATAATATAATATTATTCCACTACATGTAAACTTATTTATGTTATGGGCATAATAAAAAATAAACTTTTTAACTATTCACTTGTATCTATTTTCATACATATACATGTATACGTATCTATATGCTTTTATTAATGAATTTTTAACATTATCTTACTCCTACTTTACCACTCGTTCATTTATTTATTTTTTACTCCAATATGATCTTAAATGTTTTATTATCAGTAGATGACCTTTTTAAAATTTATCTACAGAACCAGGTCTGATCAGTTTGGTCAATTTGTCATTTTCCATAAGGTCATACATGTTCCATATCCATATATTCAGTGTATCTTCATATCTCCTTTTTTTTTGCATAGACTATTTTAATAATAATAATAACAACAACAACAACAACAATAATAAACTTTTTATTTCTATACCACTTTTCCTCGAGATCAAAGCGGTTCACATACGGTAAAATTATATGACATATTTCATATTACAGTAAAAATAGTTACAACATCTAATAAAACATCTTTAAAAACAACATATTAAAACAGTCAAGACTGTAAAATTTAAAAACATCTTAATCTGATTGGGGAATACTTTTTTAGAGAGAATCAGGAGGATAAGCTTGCCGGAAGAGGTGGGTTTTTACTGCCTTTTTAAAGGCTTCTAGTGTACCACTGAGATGAATCTCTTCCGGGAGTCTGTTCCACAGAGTTGGAGCTATTACTGTATAAGCTCTTTGGTGAGTTGCTACCAATCTCACCTTGGGGTGTTCAAGTAACAATTTCCCTGTTGTTCTGAGAGTGCGGGGTGGATTGTGTAGGGCGAGGGAGGCATTCCCTCAAGTAACTCGGGCCTAAGCGCCAATAATCATATAAAACAAAAATGCCCCATGTCTTCTTTTCTATATCACCCTTTAATATTCCTAACAGATATGTTTTGAGTTTTTAAATCATTTTAATTCAGAGTATCTCAGAGGTTAATTTATGGATTTTGGTCCAATACTGGGTGACATTTTTCTATGCCATTGTATTTAATGGGACTTGAGCATCCACGGATTTTGGTATAAATGAGTAGTCCTGGAACCAAACCCCAGCAGATACCAAGGGCTCACTGTACAATGGCTTGGACAATTCTAACTTTAGTGCTCAGTTATCTATCTGTACGCTTTATGATCTTTTCCTGTTCTTTCATAGCTGATCTCCCCATTCCTAGTCTTTTTCTTTCTTGACTGCAATCTCCTTCCTGATTGACATTTGCTCCAAGGTATGAGAAAACTTTTACTGCAACTTGTAACCCTCTCAGTTCCATAGCTCTGATCAATCAATCATTGATCAGAATGGAGACTGCTATCTAGAAATCAGAAGAAGACTAGTACTGGGGAAAGAACTAGCATGGGCTGAAACTACAACGCAGAAATAACCAAACCCCTGGAACCAAACCCCAGCAAATACCAAGGGCCCACTGTAGTTCTCTGATATGAATGTCCTGCCACATTTATGCTGTGAGCCACATTTATCTCCTTATGGATCGCCTGCCATAACATCATCTGTGTGCCTACTTTTAGGCCCGGGTGCTGTTGATGCTGGAGGTTGTTGATATCTTGTCTGTGGCCTGCCCTCTCCTGCCTACCCCACCCTAGCGGCTCTGAGCCAACTCAATTAGACCTGTTAATCCCAAATCCCTCGAGCTCTGAATCATGAGTACAGCCAGCCATTAAAGCTGGCACACAAAACATTCTGCGCCTGAGATAAGGACCCTCAAATCCAACCAGCAGGAGCCTAGCTTTTTCTCCTAGGTTGTACTTCACCCCAGTTGAGGGTAAAACTAGATTAAAGGAGATATATCTAGCTGTCATGAGAGCCAGCCTGGTGTAATGGTTGGAGAACTGGATTGGACACTGGGAGACCAGAGTTCGAATCCCTGTCAACCATGGAAGCCCGCTGGAAGATACTGGACAAGCACACTCTCTCAGCCTCAAAGAAAGGCAATCTCCCTCTGAACAAATTCTGCCTTTAAAAAAGCCTGTGATAGGTCTGCCTTAAGTTTGCCACAAGTTAGAAAAGACCTGAAGGTATAAAAAAACATTACCCTATCTTCTTTTTTATACTAATTTTTCTGGAGCTAAAAGGGGGCTTTTTTCTTTCACAAATGTAACCCCCTATCCATCTATAGTTTTTTAGAAACAGAAATTAATTAGCTAACAACTATAATCAGTTACTCATCATTAAAATCAAATGTTGTTCCAGATAATCAAAGGCTTGTTGTCCAGATAATATGCTGGACAACTGCTTTGTTGTTGCTCTGTGCCTTCAAGTTGTAGCCCAAAGCTCAAACCACTGCACCACACTGGCTCTTTGACTTATTTGGCTCTAATACTTTTTTACTATTTACTAAAATATTCATATGCTACCTGATAGCAAAAATTTTCAGGCTGGCATCCAGTTAAAGGAAAAAAGAAAAATCTGGATCCCTGAGGATTCATTGGGACAGTCCCTAACAAACTAGGACAATTGTAGAGTAAGAAAGTCTAACAAATGAGGAATACAGACACTCGTACTTGTCAAGGTAGTGCTCTCACCCTTCACTCTAAGGATTGGAGAAGAGGAGCCACGGTGTGATACTGAGGATGAGCTCCAAGAACACAGATCTTCCAGAATTTCTCAGATGAAAGCCAGGACATATGTGGCCAAGCAACATCAGAGTGGGGACAAAACAGCAACAGTTATTAATGGGGAAGAACACAGTAGCTAGGAGAGGCTGCAGCAGTTACTTTTGCTTGAGCCTTTTGGGATGGAAACTATTCATCCCTTTCTCTCTTCTCCCTCCTGCTGAGTTAGAGTGCAAACTACTTTTCTAGTTTGAAGTCAGTTTGCAGTGACTGATGTAAGCTGAAGACAAAGGGGGAAAGGAGGAGGAGATGGAAACTGGGACATTTCAAATGCAACTACAAAAGTGGATGACAGAGAAATAATTAGGACTATCCCTGCCAAATTGGAGAACCCTAGACACTAAGGAGCTGATCCACTTGGCTCAAGATGGAGGAAGGAGCCATATTGTGACAGTAGAATACAGTACAGTTGTCCCTCTGTATCCATGGATTCAACCATCCACAGCTTGAAAATACCCCCCACCCAAAAAAAATTCCAAAAAGCAAACTTTGATTTTGCCATTTTATATAAAGGACATTATTTTACTACACCACTGTATAAAATGGGATTTGAGCATCCACGGATTTTGGTATCAACAGTGGGTCCTGAAACTAAACCCGCCTAGCAGATACCAAGGGCCCTTTGTACACCCAAAATATCTCACCTCTCCAGTTCAAATGACTCCCCAGAGATGAAGAAAGATCTCTCCTAAGATTCGGAAGAGCTCCTGCCACTCAGAGCAGATCATACTGGGCTTGGTGGCCCAGAATATGGCAGATTTGTTGTTCTATGCCATTAAGTTGTTTCCGACTTATGGTAACCCTACGGTGAAACTTATAATGGGGATTACTTGGCAAGATTTGTTCAGAGGAGGTTTGCCATCGCCTTCCCCTGAGGCTAAGAGAATGTGACTTGGCCAAAGTCATCCAGTGGGTTTCATGGTTGAGTTGGGAATCAAACCCTGATCTCCAGAGCCATAGTCCCAACACTCAAACCACTATGCCACACTGATTTAAATGTTCATAAATGGGCCCAACAACAAAATGTTGCAACATGGGATGGAGCAGTTCAGAATTCCAATCATCTGCCATTTCTGGAGTGATTCTCCAGACAGCAGGGAGGGTTGGAAGGGATGGGCGATTTTATGCCTCTCCTACCCCACCTCATGAGACAACCACCTCCGCTTGTCTAAGGATTGGGCCAGCCCTGATAAGAAAGGACAGCAGAGTGTGTTGGAGTTCAGTTTTAAAATAATAAAATCACATTGTTTTAAAAAAGCGGGCAAGTTATTTTTCAGGCTGTGTCCCCACCATTACAGATGAGCTTCTGGTGGGTTCTTAGGAATTCCATTTCACAATTTTGGTCTAGTAGTCTGTTTCTTTGCTTCCCTTGTCTTTTTAAAATCCGGATATTAAATTAACTTAATCAGAGGAAGAAGGTTGCTAATTAGTTTGGTAGGGAACTTTTTGAGAAAGACTTTTCTGCCTAGTCCAGACAAGAATTGCAAAGATCAGGAAAGGAAGAAACATGAAGATTGTCCTTCTAGTCAGCTCTGCAGCAGCCCTTCTCCTCTTTGTCCCACCAGGTAAGTGGAAGTAGGTGATTGAATTGTTACTTTGGATATCTAGCATCTAGCTACCTTGGTGAGAGCCAGTGTGACATGGTGGTTTGAGTACTGAGCTGAGTTGAGTACTCTGAAGAACAGAGTTTGATTCCCCCCTTGGCCATGAAGCCCACTGGGTGACCTTGGGCAAGTCACATACTCTCAGCCTCAGAGGAAGGCAATGGCAAACCTCCTCTGACGAGAGCTTACCAAGAAAACCCCATGATAGGTTCACCTTTGGGTTGCCATAAGTTGGAAATGACTTGAAGACAAACAACAACAACAGCTACCTTGGTTCCTTTTGCTTTCTCTGAGCAGATTGGGACCTATGGTAGAGTGAAAGGAAAATAGTAGAGTGCATGATTTGCTTGTCTTCTTGGTAGCTGCCCCTGGATTCTGGAACTCCTATCCCCAGTAGACTGGAAATGGATCCCCTCCTTGTTTGCCTTCTATTGTGCTGCATCTACAAGACAAAATTACTGCATTTTGATGCTGCTTTAACTGCCATAGCTCAATGCTATGGAATTTTGGATTTTGTAGTGTTGTGAAACATTTAGCCTACTCTGTCAGAGCGATCTGGTGCCGGAACAAACTATGAATCCCAGGATTTCATAGGGATGTAGCCATGGCAATTAAAGCAGGGTCAAACGGCATTAATTCTGCAGTGTGGCAGCTGCCTAAGAAGGCAAAGAGGTATGGTGCTGGTTATGATTGTGACTGTGATTATCACTACTGTTATTGTTATTATTCTGACAGGCTTTTAGAAATGGAATTGTTTCAAGGTAGAGCTTTTAAGAGAGCACAGTAATGTTTTAACTTTCCTGTTTTTAAACTGCTTTTTATCATTTGCAAAGGTGTCCTTTAATGGAGTCACCCCTCCATTTTTGCGGGGGATCAGTTCAGGAACCCCACTGCGAAAATGGAAAATTTCCAATATTGGAGTCCCAATTGACCGCAATGGTAGTGTGCTCCTGCATGCGCCACTGCGCACACACCTTGGGGGGCACCCCATTGTGTTGCCTTCTATTTGCCCCTCGCGTATTTCTGAGGGACGAGGACTCCAAGTCGGAGGAATGACTACTTTAAAATTGTTAATTGTTTAATTCTGTTTTAATGTTGGTCTTGTATTATACTGTCCTCATTTTAATTGGTACCTGAGCCACAATTTGGGGGGAAAGGTTGGGGATAAAAAATTAAGAGGATGACCAAGGCAAACAAACAAACCAGTTCAAACAGTTTTCAGCTCCACTAGGCCATGAGCAGGTTTTTTGCAAAGCTAACAGGTCTTGATGTGCTCATTCAAGGCCAAGACACTTTGGAGGATCAAAAGACTTGCTCATAATAATACATTCCTGCTGTGAAAATTCCATTTCCCCCTCAGCTGCTGTGAGGATTGCAGATAAGCACAAAGCAAACAGGGAAATGTGTGTGCGTATGTGTGTTTGTAAGATTGTTGAAGATGGCTGTCTTGGATCTGGCCATTCTCCAAATGCAAAATGAAGTCACATGCAGAATTAGTCACATGATGTGGTTCAGGGTGGCTGTGGCTTCTGCCAGGAGTTACAGTTCCACTTAAAATGCTCAGACTTTGGCTGCAATGACTCTGAAAGCCAGCATGGCATCATGGTTTGAGTGCTGGACTATGACTCTGGAGGCCAGGGTTCCATTCTCAGCTTGGCCATGAAACCCACTGACTTTGGGCAAATCACACTCTCTCAGCCTCAGGGGAAGGCAATGGTCAACCCCTTCTGAACAAATCTTGGCCAGAAACCCCATAATAGGATTGCCTTAGGATTGCCATAAGTCGGGAAAGACTTGAAGGTACACAACAACACCTCTGAAAGGAGTGATGCTGTATGGAATTGTCATGCATGGTAGTGGTTTAAAATATTAAAGGAGAGGACACTCTAACATGTGGAACATCTGGTAAGAGAGAGGTCTCTCTAGTTATGAGGAAAAGATCATCCTAGTCCATAACTCCCCGAAGATAAATGGGATTTGGAGGAGAACGTTTCCCCCTTGTGGGAGTAAGTATTAACAACAGGCACCCAGCAACTGATGTTTTTTGGCTGTGGTCACTTTTGTCTTATGATGTTCTCTGCGCTTAATTTTGAACACATGACCAGCTTTAATGGTGTTGTCAAAGCCTGAGCTTTTTTGCATTTTACTTTCATCTAACCACTCGACATTTCCATATTTCCTCTTGCTTTGCTTTGGCCTTCTCCACCTTGTGCCCTCCAAATGTGCTAGATCTGTTAGAGGTGCTTTGCTTCAGTGTTCCTGCATGGCAGGATGGGGTTGGACTGGATGACCCTTGAGGTCTCTTCCAAATCTGTGATTCTATGATTCCATGACAAATTCCATAATTGCCCAGCTGGAAGCATGTACCTGGATGGAACCTGGCTGAAGAAGGCTGCCCCACACTGAGAAGATGTCTTTTAAACAGACAAAAGTGTATGTGTGTTGTGTGCCTTCAAGTCATTTCCGACATATGGCAACCCTAAGGTGAATCTATCATGGGGTTTTCTTGGTAGGATTTGTTCTGCAGAGGTTTCGTTTTGCCTTTCTGTGAGGCCGGGAGAGTGTGACTTGTCCAAGTGAGTTTCAGGGCTGAGCTGGGAATAAACTCTGATCCCCAGACTCCAACGCTCAAACCACTATGCCACACTAGCTCTTAAACCAAGGTAGAAATTACTCTTTAACACCATACATTTATATACCTTCTGACATTTCACAAATGAAAACTGGGGCACATGTGGCCAAGCATTAGACTGTGGTCAAGATGGGGGGGGGGGATTATTAGTCAGAATAATTTTTATTGTATTTGTACTGTTGTTATATTGTAATTGCTTTGATTTGTTGTGTTGATGTATTGTATTGTTTTTTATTTGCTGTGCACCGCCCTGATCACAGGAAGGGCGGTATACAAATAAAATATTTATTATTATTTATTATTTAGAAATGAAAGACAAAGTAGGCAAGACTCCACAGTTTGCTTTTGCCTGAGCCTTCTGGGAAGGGCAAGAGTCTACCACTCCCTTTCCTCTCTCCTCTGCTAAGTAAAGTACAAACTACTTTTGCATTTTGAATTCAGAGCTTCAACAGACCAGCCATAAAGGCCAGCATCAGGGTGGAATGGGGGTGTGCCGTCAGCACAACGTATGCCCCGACTTCACCCCATGCCACCGTGATGCTACGTGCCCACCACATGGTGGGCAGCATCATGGCACTCCTCTGGTGCTGTGTCCAAATGACGCAGCACCAAAGGAGTGCCAGAAAGCCATGGCGCTGGCAGCTATGGCGCTTTTTCTATGGCACAAAAAGGAGCCGCTTTTTGTGGCTCCTTTTTGTGCCACGGAAAGGCCATATCAGCACTGTGGCATGTAGCTGCTGCATCTGTTCAGCCCCTAAGTTTGCAGCAATTGAAGGAGGCCGAAGACAAAGAGGGAAAGTGGGAAGACAAAAAAGAAACTGGAATATTTTAAAGGCAGCTGAAATAGTGGATTGACAGAGGACTGTCCCTGACACATTGGGACAGTTGGAAGGTATGCTGTTGTAGCATTCTAATACCACTTCAATCATCATGGATCCATCCTATGGTAACCTGGGATTTTTAGTTCCATTAACTGTTTGAATTCTGTGCCAAAGAGCTTTAGCATGGCAACACTAGAACATTCTAAGTATTTCACCAACTTACAAATCTTAGGTTTCCTTATAAGGAACTGACTGGGGTCCATGTCATTTATTGTGGGTACTGAGCTGCTATAACAATGTGGTAGGAAAGAGACAAAGCACATCCCAAAATTACTATAAGAAGTTAGAATGAAGTTAGAATTTTTCTTTTTTCTTTTTTAGTGTAACAAGCAACTTAAAAAAAAAGCAAGGGAATGGAATATGCAACAAAATTGCTAAAAAACAAACAAACCAAAATAACACAAGGAGTTATCTGGGCTCCATGCAACCATATGTACCGTAACATATCTGTTACAAATGGTTATAAATTATTTGTACTATTTTGCCAAGTTACAAATTCCTTTTCCCTAGTACAGTAATGTTCCAAGCTGTGCTCTTTCTCTTTACACTTTCAATCTGCCTCAGAGCTCATTTGCTCTCCAAAATCCTACACTGGTTTATTCTTTACTTATTTTCCCTAACAACCTGCCTTTCCCTTCCCCAGGATGTTCTCTTTTTGCTGCATCCACACTGCAGAATTAATACAGTTTGACACTGTCAGGGCTCAATGCTGTGGAATTCTGGGCTTTGTAGTTTAGGGGGATATTTGACCTCCTCTGTCAGAGAGCTCTGGTGCCACAACAAACTACAGATCTCAAGATTTCATAGGATGGGGCCATGACAATCGACGTGGTGTCAATCGGCACTAATTCTGCAGTGCAGATGCAGCCTTATTCTGACACTTCCCCTCCACTCTCTGCTAATGCTCTGCCCTCTGCCAGGTAGCATTCAACCAGCTTCTCTGAGACTAAACAAGATTGTATCTTACATTCAAAGCCCTTCCTCTATGGAGGTCAGAGTGTTGTATGTGGGGTTTCATGAATCCTATCCTCACCCAGTGAAATACATTTGAGACTGAGAAAGAAAGTAATGCTGTATCACCCACAGTGGGTGCATCTACACCGTAGAAATAACACAGTTTGACACTAACTGCCAAGGCTCCATCCTACAGAATCCTGGGATTTGTCGTTTCGTGTGGCACCAGTGCTGTTTGGCAGAAAATGCTAAAGATCTTGTAAAATTACAAATCACAGGATTCCATATGATGGAGTTACAGCACTTAAAGTGGAATCAAACTTCATTATTTCTACAGTGTAGATGCACCCCAACTTTAGTTGGCTTACTTATTTATTAAGGCAGTGGGAGAACTGGTCTGAAACTTAGTTCTCCCCTTAATGCTATTTCTTTTATGCTGCTGTCCTTTCACACTATTCTGTTATAGCGCATTGATTCTGCTTTAACTGCCACAGTTACATCCTATGGAATTCTGCTTTTGTAAGGCTTTCAGTCAATCAGTTAGTTTATCATGCTAACTAGAGGGCATGGAAAATAAATTAGAAAAATATAATAGACAAAGTATGCAAGATATAAAAAATACAAATGGTACCAAATTCTCTTACAAACCAGAACCGTTGCTATTTAAAAAGCTAGTCTGAAAGAACATGAGCAATTCAAAACCATTGGTAAATTTCTAACAAGAAAATCAAATGAATACTTTAATTAGTCAATTGGTTTTTAAGTGGTAAGCCGCCTTGAGTCTCAGTTTACCTCAATTGAGTCTCCATTCTAGGATGAAGGTGGGATGCAAATAGATATGATTAATTAGTATTGTTGTAATTAATTGACAATTTTATCTCTCTTTCTATTTTCATCTTATTTTATGAAAACCACTTTGAGTTCCAGCCTGGGAGAAAGGTGGCATATAAATAAAATAAAATAATTGTTTTTATTTTGTTTTATTTTATATTTGCAGTCAAAGCAGAAAGAATACCTTTATGAGCTATGTATCTGTTGCTATCTCTCTGAAGAAACTTAAATTTCTCCAAGACTGTTCCCAACCAAGGGCTTACATTTTGTAAGGTATTTAGAATTCACTCTTTGCTAAGAGAGCTCTAGTGCTTATCAAACTACAGATCCTGGGATCCCACCTTAACAGCTATGATGCCATCCCATGGAATCCTAGGATTTATAATTTGGTGAGCTCTCTGGCAGGGGATTTTAAGTACCTCAGAAAGTTGGAAACCCATAAGCAGTTAAAGTAGAATCAAAGTGCTATAAATAATAATAATAATAATAATAATAATAATAATAATAATAATAATATTTGTATCCTGCCCAATCACAGGATAAAGGTGTAATGGGAAAGGTTTCTGGGCCTGGGCTGTGGTTTTTAAATGCTTTTATCTTTAGGCGGTCTTTCTTTTCCTTCAGGGTCTCCCTTGAGATGTTATACCTGCCTGTTTCCCACCATCTCCCCATTGGACTGTTTGAAGTTCATCACGCCGTGTGGCCCATCGCAGAAATGTCTCCAGTCCGTGACCATAGGGCACAAAGGTTGTGTTGCAAAATTTCTGTCCGTCTTCCCAAATGGTTTAATGTGTTTTAATCCTGTTTTCTGAAGGCCTGGGAAAGGAAATTAGGGCAGGGGGAGACATAAAATATTTTGAAGATGGGCACTAACCAGGGAAGGGGGGATTAGTGTTTGATGGATACCATGAACCTCCAGTAAATTTATCCAAATTGAGCATGAGCTCTCTCCTCAGAAACCAAAATGACTAAAGGTAGGCTACTAAACTTTGGACAGATCAAGAGAAAGTGGGCTCAATGGAAAAGCTAGTAATGCTGGGGAAAGACGGAGGCAAGAGGATAAAGAGGAAGGCTGTCGTATGCATCCTAAGAGGCTGGAAGCTGCACCAAAGCCATGCTCCAGTCCTAAGCACTGGAGTGCAGCTTTGGTGCAGCTTCTGGCCTCTTAAGATGCATGTGTCATTTAAACAGCATACCTCCAAAGTGACCCAAAGCAGCTTTATTTTGGCCTGTCTGTTTGGGCCCCAAGTGCAAAACTTGAAGTGATGCACCTGAGGAAGTAGACCAAAGTCTGTGAAAGCTGATGCTGCAACTTCACTAGGTCTCATAGGTGCTCCAAAATCTCTTTGCATACTGATATTCCAGAGTAATACAGCTAGGTCTCTGGATTACAGATAGATTGACTCAGGTGTTGTTTTTTAATTCTCTGAGTTTGTACAACTCGAGCAGGCCTGTTAATAACAGGATCTTGACACTCATTCATAGGGTCCCCATAGTTCAGAGCCAACTCAATAACATAACGATGTTACATAAATATTAGATTTAGGAACACAAAAGTAAAAATACAGAACAAGAGAGTTCCAGTTGCAGGCATTCCATATGAACTAGATGGTGGATTTAATCCCCGATTGCATGAGAAAGAGAGGAATGGACACATCAAGAATACACATTGATCATTGGACTACCCTCCCCCCCATTTCTCTTCCTGGATCAGGTGCTCTTGAGCTAGTAATCCATGAGATGAGCTGTGGGGATCCTTCCATGTGTGGCCTCCGTGGCACCCGCTCCATGTTGGGAACCAATTTCACCTACTACACCACCTGCTGCTCCACTGATCTTTGCAACAAGGCTGCTGGGGAGGAGCTCCACACTTCCTGGGGGCTGCTGCTTGCTCCGCTGTCGCTGATCCTAGTAAACGTCTCCTGAGATGGTCATCCCAAAAGCCACTCACAACATATTGCAACTTTCAGACAGCTCTGCAATAGAGCTGTCAGCACCACAATTGCTATAGAGGAAAATCTCTGTCCTATTTTCTCCTTTCCTGTCCCTTTTTATTCCACTTTCTTAGTTTCTCAGTTGGAATCTGTGGATGGAGCAAACAATAATGATAATTTAAAAAAAACTGCACTGTGAATCATGCCTCATTTGACTTTGTCTCAGAAATGGAAAGTGATAAAATTGCTAAAATGGGAGGCGGACAGAAAGAGGCCCTTCCTCATATATTATACTTTGTTGTCTTTCTCTCCCTCTGCTATCGAAATGTGAACTGTAAACTATTCAGGGCAGGGACCTCAAAGCAGTATGATAACACTGTCATGTCTCCATCTCTCAGGATCCTATGATTAGTAGTTTGATGAGATACTGAGAATTTCCTGCTAAAGTGCTCTAGTCCCCTTCCCTTTGTTACAGTGCTATAACTCTCTATCAAGGAATTCTAAGCACCTCATCAAACTACAAATCCCAAGATGCCATAGGATGGAGCCATGGTAAACAAAGAGGTGTGAAACTGTGTAGTGTTTTGGCAGGGGGATTCTGAACTGTATTTCTAAAAAGTAACTAATAGCAGTGACAACCACCAAAATAAAAGTTACAGTAAGATTTCAAGAACGATGGCCCAGTTATTTATGACCAGCCAATAATGAGGTAGAAAAATACTTTGGAAAGGGAAGCAAAGCTTCAAAAGCTCATTGCAGGGTTTCAAGAAAGATTTAAGGATGCTTCAGAAACTAAAGTAGAGGTATAGAATTAAGTGGGAGAGTGTTATATTTGGAGTCTATTGGATGACTTTTAGCTAGAACTCTACAATTCTCATCTCCAATAGACCACAATATTCCCTAATTCTGGTAACACCTTAACAGTACATGACTAAACACAGCCAATGAAGAACTGTCCCAAAAGTTTAAAGGAGCAAAATGTCTTCTGCAGACCAGTTTATGAATCTTCTTCGTCCCTCCCTTCTGAACCGATCAAGGTTTCTCAAAAGTGGGAAATGGCTATGGGGAGAGGTATGTGTATACATAATTTAAAATGGTGCATGTTAGTGTATATAAAAAAATGAGACAGAATACACCAAAAAGGGTGCAGACCAGAAATCAGCTGATTTCTCTACCTCTGTTTCACAACCACCACTCAAAAGTTCAATACGCAAATGGCAGCAAACGCGTTCCCACACTTTTACAGAACTACCTGCTGGAATACTTCAAAACTATACAAAGAGTACAGGACTGGTGTACAAGTGAAGTTAAACTCAGATTATGAGGGGGCCTCTAAATCCCACCCTGCAGTTGCAATAATTCAGAGGTTATAGCCACAGGCCTCCTTAAGGACTTGTAGTATCTTAATATGAATCGAAAGCAACCCAATGCTAATCTAACAATTCATAATTGAAACACATTATGTAATTTCTGATAGTTTCTCCATTATTTGGGAAAGGAAAAGATCAAACATTCAGTTTGGTATTTTTAAAAACATGTCATTTTATTGTTTTATTCATATTTAAATTCAAATCACTTTGTGCCTCCCAGAAAATAGAAATCCCCCCCTCCCACTGCTGCTGCTGAAAGACACACACATACATAAAAAATATCCCTCTTATCGACCCAACCCCAACAATCCCTGCCACGGAAGCTCCACATCCCTTTTCCATGCTCAGAAGTTTGTTATTTCAAAGCTTTTGCAACCAGCTCATAAGCTAATTCGATTTCTTCGTCATCTGGGCAGGTGCTGGCAAATTCCTCGCGGGCATAAGCATTCTTGAGATAGCGGTGGATACCACGGAACTCCTCAGGGATGGTAAAGTTACGGTATTTCTTGCACACCACCTGTTAGGATTGTCCCACAACAAAGAGAAAACAGAATAGGTTATGGAAAAAGAAAGGGAACGTACAAACTGGAATTATTTATTGCAGTTGAGAATCTTGCAACATTTTCCTTCAAAATGTTGTGTATGTGTAGTTGTTCGTTAAGAATGAGAACAATGGCAGCAAATGGAAACAATAGCTGGCATCAGTATAGGCTACTTCCTGTTTGAAAATCCAGGAGCAATTTCCAGGAATGCTGTGTAACTAATAGCTTCACATCAGGGAATTCTCTGCTCCTCTCTCCTACTTATCATATTAATATCTTGGCTGAAACAATTTAGTTCAAATGCCACTCTTTAAAATACAAACACACAACATTTCATGCAATTTTTCTCAGGATATAAACCCAGAATCCATTTCTACACCTGAGCTCATAGGACCTCTGAGCATCCACACTGAGTCCTCCATTACTAAAATCCAGACATTTGAGATTAAGGACAGCTAAATTAAGAGTCAGCATGATGTAGTGGTTTGAGCATTGGACTATGACTCTGGAGATCAAGTTTTGATTTCCCGCTTGGCCCTGGAAACCTACTGGGTGACCTTGAGTGAGTCATACACTCTCAACCCCAAAAACATCATAATAGGCTCACCTGAAGGTCGCCTGAAGTCAGAAATGACTCGAAGGCACAAAACAACAGCAAAATTAAAAGAAGGAAAGTTGTTCAGAGTAAAGGGCAAGATATTTAGACAGGTTTCAGTTTCAATAGCTACTGGTTTGGAAAATAAACCCTCAAGGGTATTCTGAAGAACTTGGTGAGAGAAACCATTTTATCCAAGGCAGGGACTGATAGATTTTATGTAGAGATTATTTTAAAATCCCTATGTGATTGTCACTTGTTGGCCTGCTCCCCGAGGACATAAATCCCTCAATAATACAACAAAGCAGAGTGGCCTCATGTCGGCTGGTGCCTTGTGGCAGTATATGTGAGCAGCCTCCATTCTAAGGTGTTGCGCTAAATCATAGGATCTGATGTGAAACCTTAGTTTATAGTCCTTTGTCATTTCCTGCATCATCACTTAAAACTACAGTTGTTCAAGCAACAGACATTCACCAGGAAGGGGGGTCAGTCTAATATTACAACAGATATTACAACAGAGCTCATTCATCTTAAGGGAAGGAGAAAGGGTAAAAAATGTCCAGTTGTGCTTCCTACATTCATATTTACTATCAGATTCCATACAAACCTGCCATAAGAGAGGGCTAGATCTCCTATGAGCAGGTGAGAAAGACTGTAGGAATATAAGAAGAATGACAGAAGAACATAAGCACAGCTCAGCTGGCTCAGATCAAAGGTTTATCTAGGCTTTTGATCATTGAAAGAATTCATTAAATATTTCTCTCCTCTAGTTCATCAAAAATTTCAGAAACCAAAATGTGTTACTTATGACATCCTAAGTGGGGTGACTCTACTCTCCCTAAATGTTGAAGGTGTGGGGTGGGGGTGCAACTCAATGGGCAAAGAAAGGAGACAGTTGCTTGCAGTCACTACCAGTGATCAAGGCAAACATCTCCTTCTCCACCTACTGAGCCTCAGTGGCCATGGACTCCTCCTATTCCTTCACCTCCCTTTCCCACATGGCCAGCAGCATTTCCAGACCTGGAAGAAACTGCCAGGCAGGTGGGAAAGGGAGGCAGAAGAAGAGGAAGCAGTGAGGTGGTGGAAGAAACATAGAGTTGGTGCTGCCATCGCTACTGCCCATCTCTTTGGGAGTCATTGGTACCCCAAAGAGATAGGAAGCAGCTGCAGCAGTGACAGAAACTTCATTGTTTCATTTCATGATTATTACTGAAAATAATTTGGGGGTGTGTATGTGTTAAAAATGATCCACACTGGTTGTCAAATGTGCTAGATACACCACTGGAAGCAATTCAACTCATGAAGATCCAGCTGCTCTGTGAGGGAGGAAAAGATGGATGCGCTCTGTCTGAGAGTGCAACCTCATTTCTTCTCCTTCCCCAGTTGAGTTCAGATCAGCTGCTTCTCCATGGTCTGAATCACTTTGTTCCTCACCAGTAAGCAATGCAGCAGGGGTCCCTCTTGAGTCTTTACAGCTGCTGTGTGGTGGGAAGGTGCAGAACAGCACTTGTGATATGTACTTATGCAAGATCTTTGCCAATGGGGGTGTTCTGGCAACTCTTAGCAATTTTAAATCCTTTTAATTAACTTGATCGGCAACCAGTCTTCTAAATTAATATTCTAAATTTATTGTTTTATCATATGGGTATTAAGTTTTGATATAAACCCATTAGCATGTACGTTTACACCTCAAAATTCTGGTTCATTATCCTGTTTCCCACAAAGACTGACCAAATGCCTGTAAGAAGCCCATACGTTGGCCCCCGAAAGGAATAGCCCTCCCCTGTTGTTGTTGTTCCCGAGAAAATGGTAAACTAAGAGGCACACAGCCTCCACAAGAGGAGAGGTGTTCACCTTGACAATGTGAAGCTTGGGCAGCAGATTGCAGTCAGCCAAAGTGAGTTCATCTCCATCAAGGAATTTGCGGTTGGACTGGCCCTCGTCCTCAGCACTGTTCTCATCCACCTCTTCTGGGAGTGGTGTCATCATATACATATCCAGCACCTTCAATGCTTTCAGCAAACCTTTCTCAAGGTCTAAGAAATGAGGGAGAGGAGGTTGCAGGGGGTGGGGGTGGGAAGGAGAAGGAGGAATATGTGGAACCAATGAAAATTCAAGGGATAATGCATAACATCTGGATGGGGACAAGTAGTAAGTTTGAAAAGGAGCCAATGGGATTTGAGGTGAGAGGGTAATGAGACCGAAGAAATAAGTTAGAAAAGAAGAGAACCAATGAGAATGAAGGGAAGAGAACAGCCCCACTTTACAAAAAATTTAGGGGGAATGAGAAATGGGGGAGGGGCATCACAGAAACTAATGGGGAACCAGGAACAGTTAACTAGCAGGAAGGATTCCACTAAGAATTAAGGTAAAGGAAATGAAAAGAAAGGGACAGCCAATAAGAAGGAAGAAATTATTGGGACAATATTTTCTGGATGAATATTGAGATGACAGGAGGTGGGGGAGAGAGAGAAGAAACGTATCAAGCTTGAGAGAAAGTGATAAGAAACAAATGGCCAATAAGAAAACAGCAAGAAAGAAATGCCCATCAAGAAACCAGAAGACGAACCTGTAACCTCTGCAGCAGGGTAAAGTGTGTCTCTGATTCTCTTTTCCATCCCCTCCCACCCATCATTTTCTTGCCCAACAAGCCCTGGTGGCACAGTGGTTAAATGCCTGTACTGCAGCCACTCACTCACAAACCATGAGATTGTGAGTTCAATACCAGCCAGGGCTCAGGGTTGACTCAGACTTTTATCTTTCCGAGGTGGTTGCTAAAATGAGCCCCCAGCTTGTTGGGGGCAATTAGCTTACACATTGTAAACTGCTTAGGGAGTGCTTAAGTGCACTGATAAGCGGTATAGAAATGTACTCGCTATTGCAACAAGCCCACCCTCTTCTGTGGCCAGTAAATGTGCTCAGTCTTTACTGTGTGGAGTTTTTGTGTGGTAGTCACCCTCCCGTTTTGTCTGTTTTTCTGAAGTTTGGTTTTGATAATTCTGCAAACTTTGGGATTCCCCAAAGCATGCTGATCCCTCTTGTTCATGCAGTTTGGGTTGCATTACAATAATCACTCAGTTAATACAGCCAACAACCCACTGGGACCCAAAATGAGTATGAACTAAAAGAGGCAAGGTGAAAAAGGACAGGGAGATGGGGGAAGAGGAAAGACTGCCCAGTTAAAAGATAGTATTGGGTGCAGCATATAAATAGTTAGGATCAATGACAAAACAGAGGAAGTCAAACTATTACAGGGCAGGAAAAAGCAGTGGCCAATATAATGAGAAAGATAAAGTGAATAACTGAGAATCTTGCACAAGACAGTCAGTTAGGATGTGGGCGCCAAGATACTTACTGGTGTCGAGTGCAGGGTTCGAATTCTTGATGTAAGCAGAGAACTTGGCGAAGACATCAAGACCAGCTGTGTTGGACTCAGGGTTACGGGCAGCCAACTTGGGGTACCTATCAAAGAGGAAGCAGAAATCAACCATAAAGCAGGCTCACCCGGTGGCAGCACATCTTACAGCTCCTTCCAGAAGGAGAAAATATTCCCTTTCCCAAGGCCTCATTTAGCTCGTACTTGGGAGGGCACAGAACTTCTTCCAGAAATTCTTCAATCTTGTTAGTGTCTGTATGGACCTCTGTCCCATACATCAGGAACGGTAGCTGACCTCCAGGGCAGAGTTTCTGCACTGTCTCGGTCCTCCTACAAAGAGAGAGAAGCAGGGGAAAAACATTGTTTATATTTGGCGTAGTTGGTGTTAATTTGAAGGATACTGACCAAAGCCAAAAGGACAAGAGTCCAAAGTACATCTCAACAGTCAAAAGTGATTTCATCTCTTCATGTTCATGTGGCAGTCAATGGTGAAAGGGAAGATACCCCATAAAGCATTAGGAGTATTTCACCCACCTTTTGGTGTCCACTGTGGTTACATTGAAGGTCACTCCCTTGAGCCAAAGGACCATGAAGAGACGCTGAGAAAAGGGACAATTCCCAATTTTGGCTCCATCGCTGCCAGCCTGGGAAAAAAAAAACAAACACAACAAGGTTTATATGTCCCATAATTCACTAGACAGCTATTTCATATTCTGTAATAAGAATCCATTTCTCTAAATAACATAGCAACGAGCTGTGTAATCTTCTCCCAAAAGATGATTAACTGGTAGTAACCTTGGCACAGTGGATGTCTGTCTTGGTATTTCACTCTCATCTTCCAAAAGCAGCTGCAATAGAAATCCCTACCTCCTACCTGTGGGTGTCACCCTTCCCCTGATCTGGAAAAATGTCACAGGGAAATGATACTGACAGTCTCTAAGCCTGCAACCACACTGCAGAAATATTCCAGGCTGACCTTACTTTAACTGCCATGGCTCAATGCTAAGGAATCCTGGGGACTGTAATTTGTTGTGGCACCAGAGCTCTCTGACAGAGAAGGCAAAATTACAATTCCCAAAATTCCATAGCATGGAGAAAGTAGATAATAGGGAAGTTCCACAATACAGGTTGTCACACTGAAATATTACCTGTTTGTATTACAAAGATCAAGCCACCTACTTTCTGAAACCACACTGTCTTGTTAGGAAAGTGGCTGTCAATTTCACCATTGGGCATTAGGTGGAAGACTTTCCATGGCTTTAAGTGTACCCTGCAGGGCTAAGAAGCATAGGAATTGTTTGCACTGTCTGCTGAAACCTGACCTCTGAATTGCACTCTGTATATGTGTTGGTAACAAAACAAGTTGTTTATTAACAGGGCAGCTTCCTGGCCGGGCTTAAAGCCGCTCAGTATCTTGGACTTCAGCTCCCTAGAGTCCTTGATCATTTGCCATTCTAGCTGATGTCCAATACTTCTGGAAGGCTTAAGGTTGAGAACGTCTATCCGGAACTAAGCTGAGAGGAAGGGCAGATTTGTAAACTAGGCGGTACCTAATAGAACAGGGCTTAAGGGAATAGTTTTCAACTGTGGTAGTTTTTATTTAACAGTTATTTTTTATAATTGTACTTGATGTAAGTTTTGTTGTTGTTGTTTTTAATATAATACACTCTTCACAATTATTCAGAAGTGAAATACAGTCATCCCTCTGTTTCCGCAGACTTGAAATACGTGTCCCTTACCCATTCATGGCGGCAAATGGAGGGGGACAAAATGGTGCATGCGCCTGCTCCACCATTCAAGCCAATGGACTTGAATATCATCGAGTTTCCATTTTTGCAAGAGGGCCTGGAATTGATCCCCCGCAAAAACAGAGGGGCGACCGTACAGTAGAAGAATGGGATATAAATTATAATTCACTCTGGAAGAATACAATTTACTTCCTATAAAGTAGAGATTCCATATCACATGCATAGGCATACATCAGTTAACACAGCCTCCAGGTCCTTTTTAGTCTTTTTTTAGCAGTATCTGCATTGATAGGATGGTGGAGAAGGGCTGGAGAAACACACTTTTGTTGTTCAGTTGCAGCAGCATGTTTGCATTAAACAATGCAATAAACAAAGCATTAGCTGGCAAAGCATGGGATTTTACCCTAGTCAATCCTACTGTAATTGTATGTGCCTGCCTACCATAAGCAATCTCATAAGTAAACAAGCAACTGCCTCCAGAATCCCTTACTGAGTATATGTGAAGAGCAAAATAAAGAGAAATGGGGACAGCAGATAAGCTCCTCCTAACATGTTAAAAAGCACAGATCTATATATTTGGGTACTAAAAGGAAATCATAAGAAAAGTGGAAGCCGGTGAAAGAAAAAATCATCCCTTGATGTATTTTGCTATCGGTCTTCAAGTGTCTCAGAAGGTTCGAAACATTCTTGTTTACTTATGCAAGGGTCATCATTGATCTGGATGTTTCATTTCACATGTGCATATCAGTTTTGAATAAAAAGTTTGCTGAAATGCATCAAACTGCTCTTCTTTCTTTCCATGTTATTTCTGCCTCTGGTACCAAAAGTTCTGTTAAGTAATATATATATATTTTTTATAATTTTATTATTAAAAAGACAATACTTACAAAAGGACAATACAATACAAAAACACAAGCTTCTTATATACAAGATAAACATACATTAATACATTTTAAACTAGTAAATCAAACATTAAAAAAAGAAGAATATATATATATACAACAAAAACCCTTCAATCAAACCTAACCATATTCAACTTAACATTCCTGCTGTTATCACAGGAGGAGAGAAGATCCTTTCTAATCTTATACCTACCTAAACCTTTAGCCCTCCACTACCAATCCTTTCCAGCTCTCTCTCCTTCAAATCCCTATGTCTTGCTTCCGCTATATTACTTTTCTCCTACTCTTCCTTTACTAATTCATTTCATAATTCTACCTACACTTACCTTCTTCACTCACTTCTTCCCTTTTATAATTACTATATCATACTTTCTCTTCTTCTTTCCTCCTGTTCTTGTTTTAATCTTCCTGTTATCTCCGTTTTCACTCTTACATACATACACACACACACCTAACTTCCTTTCACCAGTATTTGTCCAATTAGTGGTTAACATTGCCTTTCTTAAAACATAAATAGATTATACCTTAGATCCACTAACCCTTTTCTGCAACTTACTAACACCAAAAGCAATTAAAGCACCAAACCTCCTTATACCACTATCTCTAATTAAACATTAAACTTACATAAACATTATATATAACATATTGCTATTTTACCCCATTTAGACTCTAAAAATTTAATAACTCCCATCCACTCATCCTTTGTCTGATCTTTAGTTTCGTCTCTTAACATTTGGGTCAATCTGTCCATCTCAATTCCTTCATAAAGTTTATAAATCCAATCCTCGATTGTTGGATTTTCTGACATTTCAATTTCTGCGCAAAGCAGATCCTCGCCAATACAACCATGTAATACAATATCTTTTCTTCTTTCCCTTTTATGTCATCTTGAAATATACCTAGTAAGAAACATTCCGGACTTAATTTAATCTCTCTCCCCATTATTAAGTTTATTTGGTCATTTATACCTCTCCAATATTCTTTCGCAAACCTACAGGTCCACCAACAATGGTAGAAAGACCCCACCTCCGTTTTGCATTTCCAACACTTATTGTTTGTATTCTTAGACATTTTGGCTATCTTAACTGGTGTTAAATACCAGTGGAAAAACATTTGATAAAAATTTTCCCTTAAGTTCTGGGAGACTGTAAGCTTAAAGTTACTGTTAAGTAATATTCAGGGACACGTCTACAGTACTTCATTAATGCAAGTACCCCTGCACTTGGACTCTGTGTACCAGTTGTCATAGGAAAGTTTAGGGGAGCCTGGATCCTCAATGGTTGTTGGAGTGTGCATGCATCATTTTAAGACTCTTGAGTTCTTGAAAGAGAACATAGAGCAGTGGTTCCCAACCTTTTCTATGTCCCACATCCCTAGCAAATGTCTCATTAATATTCGCACCCCCTACAAAAGTAGTATTGCATCTGAAGATGATGAAGTCTAATTTCTAATTTTTGAATCACAAATTGAACCACACAGAATACTGTGAGTGCACAATCTGAATTTTTTTTAAAAAGCTTTTAACTCGGTGCATAAAATGCAAATCTAAACTGAGCAATTACATTCTAATTTGTCCAGAAAAAAAATGATTGATGACTTACTCAAAGATACAAGCCACTCTTTGTTGCTGACATACAGCATGGGCAACTAGCCCATGGCACATGAGTGTCAGAAAAGACATACACAAGGGAAGTATGTGGCACACCTTAAATGGAGTACAGCACCTCTCCTATGTTCAGCTGACTAGAAGTAAAACCTAACCCTGGTTCAATATTTGTTACTGTGTGAATCCAAGTGGCCCCATTTCATACTTGGCATTTGGCTGACAGTTCACCATCACTGATACAGTTCAAGATGGATCAATTTGCCAGCTTTGCTGTCTCCCACCCTTGGATTTTTAAAAGCTCAAGTTCCTTCCATCCTCAATACTGAAAAATGTTTGAATTGTTTGGTGTTTTTTTTTAAAAAAAACTTAGTAAAAGTGAAATCAAAAAAAGTTCCCCACATCAGGGAAAATTCAAGAGATACGGCTAGTCTCAGCATGATGAGGATCATGTTCCAGTTACCTGCGATGTAAGTGTCAAAGGTTAGGAATCTCCTGCTTGGATGGGACAAACAGAAACCCTAATTCAACACAAATATAGTTGAACACACAGATTAAAACCAGATTTTTAGGAGCTAAGTGTTTGCTGCTCTCTGTCTTGATGGGCAAGACTGTCACTTTTGTTTTCTTGTCCATTCAGTTTTTTCTGCCTAATCCTGCCCTCCTGCATATTATCAAATTTGAAAATTTTGACAAATTCTTATCCACAACAAACTGAAATGAAATTCTGGTCTATTCCTAGTTACAATAACTTTGCGGGGTGGGTGGGTGGTGGGTGGGATTGAACCAAACCAAACCCTTGCTTGTCAATTCTCCAATTATTTGTGCTACAAGTCAGCACTCCTGAGAACATTTATGGCTGTGGAGATAATATGGCAACTCTTAGCAAGAGTTTGTTTATTTATTTAGGTATTTATATCCCGCCCTTCAGCCCTAATGGCTCTCAGGGTGGCTTACAATTATTATTTTTAATCAGACAGTTCCCTGCCCTCAGGCTTACAATCTAAAAGACACGAAACAAAGTAAGAAGGGAATGGTGGAGGGAAAAGGGATGAGGTCCAGTGGTTCTTCTCTCCCTCTGAGGCCTGGACCAAGGCAGATGGATTGGAGGGAGGGCTCTTCCTTCTTCCAGGCTAGTCCTGATGGAGCTGGACCTGCCTGATGAACTCCCTCTCAGGCCGGTAGATGGCAATTATGGAGGGCGGAGTTGTCACACAGGGACGTAGCTAGGGTTTTAGGAAGGGAGACTAAGTGTCACCATTATAATGGGGCTTGGGTGCGGCTGAGCAGCAGCACACACCATTTATCTTTCTAATGGAAGGGGGGGTCCGGACCCCCAAGAACCCCCCCCCGGCTACGTCCCTGTGCCACAGAAAGGAGGATCCATGCCTTAGCAACTGTACAATTATTGTGACGTTACAATCGCAGAGCCTGTTCCAAGGGGCCTACAGCCACCAACCTGTTACTATGGGGACAGACTGCTTTCCTTCAAATCTGCACAAAGTCTGTTGCCACAGACTCATTTTCAGACAGCCAAGAGCCATTTCCACAACTCAGCAACCGTTGCATCAGTCACTTCACTGGCGGGTACACAGAAAAGCATTGCTATGGAAATGCCCAAGCAAAATGTTGCACAGAGTCACTTGGAAAGCAAGATAGCTGCCTGACTTGGATGAATTGTTCCTATTTTCAGCAGAGCTGCCCAAATAAATGGAAAGCCTACTGTAGGCAGAGGGGAAAAAATTGAGAGCAGGCAGAACTATGTGTTGTACCAGCTTCTTTGAGAGGGAAATGTTATTACATTAAAAGGTTTAAGAAAAGCTGATTGGTAGGAATAAATGTTATTTAACCATTCCCGTGCTGAAAATCTGAAATAACTGTGTAAGATGTTAGTAAAATGGCGGTATTTTCACCGCCATCAGGCACAAATAACTCAAACGTATGCAACAAGCCTTGAACCACAATACTTTGTTTTTACACAAGGAAGAGTACTTTCAGGATCTCAAGATATATATTTCCTCAACCCTGTTGTTCATCTATATTAGGGTTGCCAAAATAACAACTGGCAAGGGTTCCTGTACCTTTAAAGGTTGTGCAGAAGAGAGAATTCCAACAAGTGTTTCTTGTTTCCTGGTTGCATGGCAAGCATCACATGCAGAAATTTCTCCTTCTCCACAACCATTAAAGGTCCAGGAGCCATCTCCAGTTTTCATTCTGGCAACCCTAATCCCTGTAGTATTCTACAAGGTTTTAGCTTTTTGAGCAAGCCATCTTACACATCTCTAGTTTTTTTTTTTAATCAGTTTAAGCAGCACTTCAACAATCTGTATATCCCAAAACCTCACAAATCACTTTCACGCTGGATTGGCAGAGATGTGGTGTTAAAATTATTTGGTTTTTTAATTGATAAACATCACACTACTGCATGCCAAATGTATAGAAAATGCTACCTTATGTTTTTAGTAGCCCAAGTTTCCAAATAGATGTACGATCAGCACTTAAAACACTTTAGTTTACAATTAGAGAAACAAATCAAGTTTGTTACTAAATGCTGCAATGTGTGCATGGTATCTACTCATTTTATTCCTTTCTACTCAATGAGCACCATACTCAGTCATCACTGTGTTACTTTGAGTCATCGTCACTCATAAGTTTTTTTTCATGTGAAGTTTTTAAAAAGTCAGATCTGAGGATTTCTCAAATCTGCTGACACCTTATTATTCACTGGTGAATAGTAACAGAACCACAACCATGTTGGATCGCAGCAAAAGCCTACCTAGTCAGCACTCTATTCAGACACAGTGGCCAATGAGGTTGTCACACTGAGAACTGGAGAGGGCTCCAGTCCCTTTACTGGTTGTGTAGAGGAGGAAATTTTTAGCAGGTGTTGCATGTTACTTGATTGCATGATCGACAACACCTGCTGAAATTCCATCTTCTACACAATCATTGAAGGTACAGAAGCTTTCTCCAGTTTTCATTCTAGCAACTTTAATGCCCAATCAGGTATCTATGAGAAGACTACAAGAAATACATGAATGAAATTGCATGCACACACCCATCTTCCATTCCCTGGCAACTGATGTTCTAAGGTACACTGCCTCTTTTGCTGGAAGTAAGCACTGCCCTATTTTTAAGATCTTGAGAAAGGCCTAATCCCAAATTCTAGAACGCTTCCCACAGAAGGTCTGGCTGTCCCTCTCATTCCACTGACAAGCAAAAGCCTTTTTCTTTAAGCAGACCTTTGGCTCTTAACTTGCTGTGACAGACAGATTTTTTTTTACTGGGGTGCATCATACTTTTATCCCTTTCAAGTTTCAATGTGATTTTAAACTCCTTCACCTTAGTATTTCAATAGAATTATTTGTTTATTGGTACTGTGCAATCAGATGAAAAGCACCCACTTTGCTGAACAGAAGAGATTTGGTAAAATGCCAACTTAAACTACCTTAAGTTCAGGTAGGATAGAAAAAGACAAAGGCTAGCTTTTCTGGATGTAAGATGTCTCTATGGGTCTTGTTATATGTTGTTGTTTTAAGATTTCAATGAGGGTTTCGTTATTTGTGATTGACTTAATGTAAAAGAATAGGTCATAAAACAAAATCTGATGATTTAGGAAACTACTTATAAAGCTTACCAAGATTGAACTGTATTAGTTTTGGGGGTTTTTTATGTGTAGAAGGGATAGGAATTTGAGCAGGAGTGTAAAAAGAAGTAATTAAGAAAAGGAATAGAAAATAGAAAATAACAATTTAAAAGAAGGCAAAGACTTATTTTGTGCATGAAACAAAGTTTGTGTATACTAAGGCTTTGGCCACACTACATAAATAATCCAGTTTGACACCACTTTAACTGCCATGGCTCAGTGTTATGAAATTCTGGGATCTGTACTTCTGTGAGCTATTTAGACTTCTCTGTCAGAGCTCTGGTGACACAACAAACTACAAATCCCAGCATTCCATAGGATGGAGCCATGACAGTTAAAGTAGTATCACACTGGATTTTTTTCTGCAATGCAGATGTATCCTGAACCATCAAAAAGCAAGGGGGTCACTATTCCAACCACCCATGTGGACGATTTTGGAGTGTTTCTGATTTTGGATTTCTGGTGATACTCAACCTGTAATTTGTTTTCTCTTTGAGACTGCTTGGGAGATACAGCTGCTGATGTTTTGTCAGACAGTAAAAGGGAAATTGAGAGGGGTAATTAGAGGAGTTTAATAGAAGTACAGTGGGCCCTTGATATCTGCTGCCTTTTGGTTTCAGGACACTCCCTCCTGTGGATACCAAAATCCATGGATGCTCAAGTTCCATTATACATAATAAAATGGTGTCTCTTCTATGAAATGGCAAAATCAAAGTTTGCTTTTTGGATTTTTTAAAAATATATTTGCAAGTTGTAGGTGGTTGAATCGATGGATGTGGAATCCTTGGATGTGGAGGGATGACAATATTTGTATTTGAGAGGTGATTGAAATGAGGGAAAGACTAATACCAACAGATGAAAAAGTTCACTAATACTTAGTAATAAATATATATTAATATCTGATTGATTTACTGCTAGGGATTATAATTTTGTTGTAAAATATTTCACTTTAAGGATTAATATTTGTAATATATAGAAAGGAGGTTGATGTTTTGTATGAGAGAGATATTGCTGGATTTTTTTAGTTTAATATAGTTTAATAATTTCGGAAGAAAAGATTGGAAGTCACTTTTATTTTTCCTAGTTTTCTTTTCTTTTTCTATACTGGTGTTTGTACTCCCCCCCCCCCACAACTTTTTTTTCCTATTTGTTCTTTGTATATTAGACACGGTGATGGATTTATATCTGGAAACCTTTAAACAAAATTTGAAAGAAAGAAAAAAGATCTCAGCGCTCTTTGGAAGGGAAAGGCCAAAAACAGTGTCACACCTTTTCATTCTGAATACAGTAGCCTTGCATGATCAAAGGCATGAACAAAGCTATGAATTTGCAGTATGCTAAATTAAACCATTGGCATATTTACCTCAATGCTATCTACAACAAGAGAGCTACAGAGTGGTAGGTGGAAGTCTTCCCAAGCCGACATTTGAACCCAAGACTTGCAGTATGCAAAAAGTATGCCACTCACTGAATTACATGGTCTCTCTCTCTCTCTCTCTCTCTCTTACACACACACACACACCTTTTGTTGTTTCCTCCACCCAATTTAAATACGTGCAAAACCATTCCGTCGGTATTAGTACCACTGTTGTTGTTTTTTCTTTACACAGTCTTTGTGGTATCTCTTCTGCATATCTTGATTTTCATTCAAGCATAGGAATCTCTTAATGGAAAAGGTAATCATCATTGTATTAATTTTACTTATATACACATATACCTGTATATATCAAAGTCTAGCATATTTCTAGCCTTTATGTGCACAGAGAAAACGGGGGAAGGATTTTCTGTGAATGGCTAAAAACCAAATAAATGGTTCCTAGAACAAACCAAGCCTGAACATTCCCTAGATGCCAAGATGGCCAAACTAAGGCTGTTGAGCCACATCATGAGAAGGCAGGACTCACTAGAAAACATGGTGATGCTTGGAAAAGTAGAGGCCAATAGGAAAATTTTACTGCTGTAATCCGCTTGGGTTCCCTGAGATTAAGCTGAGAGGAGCTGTTCAGGATAAAGAATCTTGAAGATGCCTCTTTCATAGTCTCCATAGGTTGGGGCCAACGTGGGGGCAGTTAACAATAACAACAACAACAACAATGTGGACAATGTCTGTTACAAGCACAAAAAAAACAGAGAAAGGCATTAATCAGTGTTCCTTTTCATATCTTCAGAGTTTCCTGCCTGAGATTTCAAACAAATCTCAGATTCCAGACCTTTTTACTCCTTCTGTTTGCTTTTTGTCTCCCTTGCAATACTTTGAAAGCCTTACGTAAATTGCAAAAATATATGCTGCTAGCTAAACAAATTCCATCATTTTTTCTTAATATGCATTCTAGCAACGGATTCTGGATTCTCATAATGCAGGGTACAGTAAAGACAGTCTGGGAGTGTTAATTTCCAAGTGGCTATTTTGTGGTGTTATCTTTATTTTCCCTTCCTTTTCTGTTCTTAAGCTATGAGATTTCCCACTCCTTCGTGTTCTCTCCCAACACTCACCACCCGAACAGCCATCAGTTCCTTTAAGTGACCAGTCCTCCCTGCCATGGTTAAGTGTTCTTATTATAACCATGATCTTCCCCTTTCAGTCATTACCAGTTTTCAGTTGTTATTTTTAAAACTCTCTTTCTGGTTGTTCAGAAACAAATCCACAAACCCATATATGGAGAAAATATGTCCTTCCTGGGAACAAGATCAAGCAAGAATGAGCCTTAAAAATGATAACCAGCTTTCAGGGAAAGGAGACATGAGTGTGAGTTGAGAGTGGCAGTGAGGAAGGGAGTTCCCAAGCTGATGTCATTCTGAACTTTAAAAACTTTGCCAGGCAGCTTTCAGTGCAGCCTTCAAGCAACTGAAAGGAAATTCCATTGGAGGCAGTGAGAAATTACATATGCACCCTGCCCTTTTGCTTATCTTTACATTCCACTCTGGAAAAGAATACAGAAGTCTTGATTCATGCCAGAGCCATTCCTAAATAACCTATAGGATCTGGCCATAGGCACTGACAGAGCACTGACTTCCATGTCAGTAAGGCAATGAATCTGTTCTGGGTTTTTGTCTGAACTTTAAAGGATTTATCCAAGGTTCTGAACTCTGCCCAGCACTTTGAATCACTCCTTTAACATTCATACTAAAACTCAAGAGTGGGTTCACCACTGCAGCAACATGGGACCCATTAGAAACCACTACAATCATACACATCTGATCCACTCTAAATAGCCAGACTGTTCCACTACTCATCCACAGGGAACTCAGAAATCCTGGCCTTCGTTTTGACTCATCAGAGCCTTCATTCCTGGATAGCATTTCGTTCTGCAAGATGCAGGTGTGAGAGTCAAATACAGTCAGTTCTCTACTTTTACAGCCTTGACCTTTGCAGATTTGATTAATATGTTCTCTCTAAGTATATCTACTGTATATACTCATGCATAAGTCTAGAAATGTTGGTCAAAAAATTGACCCCAAAATCATGAGTCAGCTTATCCATGGGTCAATGTAAGTCCTGTACTTTAACTCATATATATTACATATACATATACATATATAGTCACCTCCTTTCTCTGAGTCGAGAGGCAAAAGGCAAATGCTTTGTCCATTCTGGGAGCACCTAAAAGAAGCACCAACCCTCTCTCATCTATCCAGCCTTTAGGGTGAGCAGAATTTTGTAAGCTTTTGGCATCATTTTACTTTGCTTCATCTTTTACATCCTTTGTTACATGTCCCTAAGTTTTACCCTCCCCTTATCAGCAAGTCATATCAAAATCCATAATTTTGGCCCCCAAACCTGCCCTTGACTTATATGAGGTTGACTTATAGTCTAGTATATACAGTAGGTCCTACAGCACAACTCTGCCATAAGCCCACAATAGAGTTGTGCTCAAGGAACACTCCTCTAAGCATCTGTAGGTCTGCCAGCTCAATTATATAGCCAACATCTGGCAGATGCTGATCACAGAGCTGCACTGTAGGACCTAAAGAGGTATTCTCTCAGGTTTAAAAAGATAGTGGTTTTTATTTTTTAACTGCAGTTTTTCCATTTTCACAGGGGCTCTACACCCCTAACCCAGCAAATGTGGAGGATCCACTGTATATGCTTCCTCTTCTAAAGTGATCTGTTGGATTTGAATAACAGAATCATAGAGTTGGAAAAGGCCTCATGGGCCACAGCAGGTCAATCCCCTGCTCAAAGCAGGATCATCAGCTAGAGCACCCCCAGCAGGTAACTATCCGGCCTTTTTTTAAAGACATCCCACCATCTCTCTAGGCAATTAATTCCACTGCCAAAGCACTCTTACCACGTTCCTTCTAAAATTCAAGATTTTACATTTTCAAAATTCAAGACAAATCCAAGATGTTTTTATGATGTGTATATACTGTTTGTTCAAATTGTATAATGTTTTATACCCTTGTTGTAACCCGCTTTGATCTCTTTTGGAAAAGCGGGCTATAAATAAACAGGATGATGATGATGATGATGATGATGATGATGATGATGATGATGATGATGATGATGATGATCCTTCTAAAATTCGACTTAAATCTACCTCCTGTAACTTAATATCATTCGACCTGGTCCTACCCTCTGAGGCAACAGAGAATAAATCTGGCCATTCCACTCTGTGACAGTCTTTACTCTTGCCATTGTCTCCATTACACCTTTAGGATTCAGCAGGAGGACTGTTTAGGATACCTGGAACTAGAAAAGTAGATCTCTATACTATGTCCTTTCCTGATACCTCACAGGATTTAGCTAAAAGGACTAAACATCCTTTCCCAATATTTCATCCTCTCTTGAACATACTGTACATGATCCCTGGCACCCAGACACAGGTGCCTGAATGGTATCTGAAGCAAAGATTAAAGGGAGGGGTGCGCGGCAGTACTTTTAAGACTAACTGGTTTTTATTTTCATGAACTTTCACTGATTTTTTTCTTCCCCCCTCCTCCTTTATATGCTGCAAGAGACTAACACGGTTTAGACTAACATGGCTACTTCTACCTAGCTCAAAATCAAAACAGACTGGCAGTTAAGAAGTCAGGAAGCTGCCTCACACCGAGTCAGAACCTTGTTCCATCCAGTGTTGTTAACTTTAACTGGCACCCACGGCTCACCAAGGTTTCAAGCAGGACTATGTCCTATCCTGATCTGGAGATGCCAGGGATTGTGCATGCAAACTAATACACAGCAAGTGGAGGATTGCCAACACCTCAGGATAAATAGCCAGGGGGCTACCACGCTCCCCACTGAAACACCTGTTTCCGGCAGCAGTATTCTTGTTGTGTGCTTTCCAGTCATTTCTGACTTATGGTGACCCTAAGGCCACTCTATCACAAGGTTTTCAAGATTTCTTTGGAGACTTGCCTTTGCCTCTGAAGCTGAGAGAGTGTGACTTGCCCAAGGTCACCCATTGGGTTCCATGGCCGAGCAGGAATTCAAACCCTGGTTGCCAGAGTCCTCAAACCACTACACCCACACTGGCTACCTCAATCTAAATCAGTGGTCTTAAAACTGCTCTTTAGGTTCCCAGAAGCCTCAGCCATGCTAATATTCTGGGATTCTGGGAGCTGAAATCCAAAATCTCTTAAAGGGCACAGTTTGGGGACCACTGCTCTAAATGGAAGGGGTAATCTCTGAAGGGTGCTAGGTTTAGATTCTGAAATGGTATCCTTTAAACACTGCACAGTGAATAAATAAATAATATATACAGGTTGAGCCTCCTTTATCCGAAATGCTTGGGGCAGAAAAATTTTGGATTTTGTAATACCTGTACTCACAGATACATACTATTGAAATTTCTTGAAGATGGGACCCAAGTCTAAACACAAAATTCATGTATGCTTCACATACATATTATATATATAGTCATTCCTCCATATTTGCGGCTTTGATATTTGCGGATTTGATTATTCACAGATTTGATTAATATGATTTCTCTAAGAATATCTAGGTCCTCCAGTGCAACTCTATGGTCAACTTTAACTTAAAGTTGCACTGAAAGACCTAGAGATTCCTAGAGATAATACTCTACTAGGCCTTTGTAGCTCCTCCAGGGCAGTTCTGTGGCTAGTGTCTGTCGGACATCAACCACAGAGTTGCACTGGAGGACCTAGAGATACCTAGAGAGGTATCCTCTCAATAAAAACATGGTGTTTTTGTTATTTGCGGTTTTTCCATATTCACGGGGGTCTTCTGCCCCTAACCCTAGCAAATATGGAGGGACAAGTGTATAGCCTGAAGGTACTTTTATATAGTATTTCTGAAATAATTTTGCACAAAAAAAACCTCTATTGTGTACACTGAACCATCAGAAAGCAAAGGTGTTAGTATCTTAGTAGCCCATGAAAAAGGTTTCAGCTTTTGGAATATTTTGGATTTTGGATAAGGGAGACTCAATCAGAGTGTGTGTGTGTGTGTGTGTGTGTGTGTGCGCATACTACTGTGGTGGAAATTTCCCTATTGCAGTGCCTCTTCCAGACTCAGATGCCCTGCCAGGCTCGGGACGTGGCAGTTCTACCTGACAAGGAGGAGTGGTTGTAGCTAACTTTTCTGCTTGGCAACCCAGGGAGCTCCACCCTGGCATGAGTCTGAACTGTACAAATACTTGGACCTAACACCCTACTGGGTTTTAATATCCCCAGCTAGAGAGAAGCCTGTCCTAAGTGCATGGAGAGGAGGAGAAACTTTAACGACAGAAGCATTTCTGAAGATGAAATTTGCACTTGCTAAATATAGGCATAGCTAATAGAAGCTAGGAATGCCAATTTCTGGCTCACTTCACATATTGTAACACATTCAGTCACATGCTGAGAGAGAGAGAGAGAGCACTTTGCCCTCAGACTCCACCTTTTGCCGGAACCTTCCTCTTAAAGACTAGAATCTTGGCACCCTTCCTCACTCTAACTCAATATTTATGTATTTACATTTCTAACCAGGAGCAGTACAGCTTTAAGCACACATAAAATATCCTTTTAAAAAAAAAGTAAACTAAAACAGCAAAATTTGGACTGTTGATGCTGTTGTTAATCGCTATCAAGTCGGCCTCAGCTTATGGCAACCCTATGAATGAGCAACAGGCCTCCAAGTCATCCTATCATCCACAGTCCTGCCCAGGTCTAGCAAACTCAGGGTTGTGGATTCCATGATTGAGTCTATCCACCTGCAATGTGATCTTAGGTCCAAAACATATTGCAGAAATAATCCAGTTTGACACCACTTTAACTGCCCTGGATCAGTGCTAGGGAATCCTAGGAACTGTAGTTTATTGTGGCACCAGAACTCTCTGTCAGCGAAGGCTAAATGACTCACAAAACTACAGTTCCCAGAATTCCCTAGCATTGAGCCAGGGCAGTTAAAGAGGTCTCAAACTGAATTATTTCTGCAGTGTATTTTGGACCTTCCTCTTTTCCAGCTGCCTTCCACCTTATCATCATTGTCTTTGTTAATGAATCACATCATCTCATGATCTGCCCAAAGTACAGCAATTTCAGTTTAGTTATCTTGGCTTCTTGGAAGAGTTTAGGTCCAATTTGCTCTAATATTCATTTATTTGTCCTTCTAGCACTCCACGGTATCCACAACTCCCCTCCAGCACCCTTTTTCAAATAAGTTAATTCTCTTCCGATAAGCTTTCTTCACTATCCTAGCTTTCACAACCATCACAGAAATTTGAATCTGTACCACAGTGACAAGAATGTGGGCCAGAATCCTGGTATAATAGATGTGTTAGTCCTTAAGATGACTGTGGCGGGATACAGACCGCCACTTTGCGGTGGTCTCCCGCCAGCGCCATTTGCTCCGCGCGGGAGCTGCAGCAGCCAAACCGTGCGGCTCCCGCGCGTAACAAAAAAGAAGCTCCATTTCGGAGCTTCTTTTTGCGGTGCCTTTATGACGTTGCGAGGCGCCGCTGGCGCATTCGTGACGTCATAAGTGCCGCGACACGTCTGGACGCTATGCGTCCAGTACGTAAACATGGCGGCCCCCATGTGGAAGGGGCGCCCCCATGTTGTACGTATTCTATACGTACTAGGGTTAGGGGGGTGCGGAAGCACCGCCCCTTCCTAACCCTAGTACGTATAGAAGACGTACTATATGGCGGTTTGTATCCCGCCTGTGTTCTTTGCTGTAATGGACCACCACTTTGGAAACAGTTACATCTCAATCTCTTCTTCCAGTATCCATCCTGAACTCTTTCATGGGAACTCCAGAGAAGGCTGATTATCCCACATTCATCAACAGAATATTTATCAGTTGTGCCTGACTACACCACCATTAAAATCAGGGAAGAAACAACAGGTCTGCACATGTTCAGGCAGTGCATGTTATACAGCTACAATTGGCTGAGATCTCACTGATGTCACAGCAAACCCAGACAGCCATAAGTGTTACAGGTCCCCCGGGTGCTAGATGGCATCATATAGGGGATCTGAGCAGCCTACGGCTGTCATTGCTAAGGAGATCTGGTCAGAGAATGGAAATATTACTTTAGCACTCAGCAAGCATGATTATTGCGGAGGGACTCAAGGTCTAAGTCTAAGGTATGTGTGTGTGTGGGGGGGGGGGTCCTTGAAGTCGTTTCTGACTTTACGGTGACTTTAAGGAAAACCTATTATGGGGTTTTCTTGGCGAGATTTGTTTAGAGGAGATTTGCCATTGCCTTCCCCTGAGGCTGAGAGCATGTGACTTGCCCAAGGTCAGCCAAGGTCAGCTGAGCTGGGAATCAAATCCTGGTCTCCAGAGTCAAACACTCAAACCACTCCGCCACACTGGCTAAGGAAACACAATTCAATTTTTTCCTTTTTAACTTTTCCTAATTCAGGTCTATTTCAACACATTGCCCAGAATCCAATGACATGACCAGACAGGGGAAGTCCAGATCCTCCAAGAGAAGCATGTCGGGCAACTCCCCCTCTCTTTCTGTGGCAATGGGGTCTCCCATTCTTTCCCTCCTGAGCTGGGATTCAAACCAGTGAAGCCCAAATTCAAATCCTCACTGAGCTCATTGAAGTTCAATGGGCAATCTTTAGGCCAGTTACTATATTTAAGCTAACTCACCTCTCAGGGCTGTTGTTGTGGGGATAACAGGTGGAGAAAATGAACTTCATATACTATCCTGGAGGAAGGCTGAGTTGTAATAAAGGGAAAATGGGCAAGTAGAACTGGTTAGAGCATATGAAGCTACTGCCAGGCCCAATGCCAGTCATTCTTGAGCAGTTGTTGAAGTGTTATTATCATGCCAAAGTATACCAGAACTGTTTACTCAATGGTTGCAGAAGTAGGAAGCCTTTTTAAATCCCTATAATGCCACTAACAAAGTACAGATCAAGCCTCCCTTGTTTGAAATGCTTGGGACCAGAAGTGTTTTGGATTTTGGATTTTGGAATATTTGCATACACATAATGAGATATCTTGGAGATGGGATCCTAGTCTAAACATAACATGCATTTATTGTATGTTTTGCATAGAACCTATACCTATAGCCTAAAGATAATTTTGTACATACAGTAGCACTTTTAAAAAAAACTGTGCACTAAACCAAGTTTTTGTATACCGAACCATCTGAAACCAAAGGTGTCACTATCTCAGCTACCCATGTGAACAATACTCCCAGATTTCATAATTCTGAATAAGGGATATTCAACCTGTATTCTTCTGCAAGCACTGTGAGAAATTAAAATGACACCCTCCAGGTAAGTGTGTATCCAAGACCATACTACTGGCATAGATGGAAGTCCATCAGCGTCTACTTTGCTAAAACCCGGACCTGGTCATCAGTAATATTTCAGCTGAAAGAAACTACCAACAGCAACAAGTTTTCACACATATGCAGCCAAATCTAGACACATGCAAGAAAACTTAGCTTTGCCTGGTGGAAGAGAAAGCACATGATGTTTGGGTGAGGGGGTACGAATTAGAGTAGCTTTAGAACATGCCAAATTCAGCAAACTCCAACTAAAACGAGATACCAGCCACTAGGTTATTCTACCCATTTGGGCTTCTAGTGATTCTGTATCTAGGGTGACATGACAGTGGCGTCACTAGGGTTGGTGTCACTCAGTGCAATAACTCATGGTGTTACCTCCTCCCATTCCACACCATACAGAATCCTTAGTAATTTTTTTGTAATAATGTTACTCAAAATCATAATTCCCATATATCACTAAATATAATGGTAATAGTTGTGACATAAACAACTAGCAAAAATAAAATTATACCTTTAAATTACAATATCATATGTACAGTCTAAATGTATTTACATGTGCAGTTTCATGTGGTTAAGGTAAAAATTTGGAAAGATGTAATGTTTTCAAAGAAAATTTTAAAAGGATAATCTATAGCTATATAGATTATATATATATATATATTAAAAAATTGGGGGGGAAAACCTGAAGATTTTCCTTTCTCCTCCCATTGAGCCTTGCCCCACTCACACTATATCTTCAGCATTTTAAAGGAACGTAGGTGAATGCCATAGCCTGTTTTTGCCAAACGGTAGATGTTTGGGGAGCATGTAAGCATCCAAACATCCGCTGATATAGTCATCAAATCAGATATGCAATATTAAAATAGTGCTAGATCTTATTATTTCAAAAAGAAACATACACATCACCATGATTATGCTTTATTCTAACAGACCTGCATGTATTCTTCAATGTATCTTGTACCCAACTGAGGCTAAAATCTAATTAAGTCTAACTGATGCTTCCTGTATCTTAAGAACAACAAAACTGACAAGTGAAAACATCAGCCCTTACTGGTTGTTCTTCCTCCCACACCTTCTCTTTTGTTCCTCATCATGTCTGACCAGTGTTCTGGTATTCAAAAGTGTATTCATGTTTTGGTTAGTCCTAGAAAATGTATTAAGAGAAGGTGGCTTTTGGATTTCACACAGTGCATAAATAGTGGGATTTGCCAACACAAGAGGTAGCCATCTTAGCAAGATGTGAAAAGAGACTGGGCAGAAACATGGAGATTACTGTGAACATCTGTCATGAAAGAAAGCTGTATCTATGAACAGATTCTCCTAGTATCAGAGGTAACATACATCTGTAAGTGGGAACATGAGTAGGAGGATACTATTGCACTGCTTCTGAGCTTCCCAGAGCCATATGGTTGGCCACTCAGCAAACCAAATGCTCAACCAGAAAGGGCTTGGGTCCAATTCAACAGGCTTCTTATTGTTTTTCATCTTTTTATTCTAATGGCCTTGCTATCTTTATCACAGGTATATGCAAACTGGTGCCCTCCAGATGTTTTCAACCCTCACATCCCAAAGCCTCAGAGAGCATGACCTTGATAAGAGATGATGAGAACTACAATATAAAAGAACTGGAGGTCACCAAGTTAGGAAGGTGAATCTCATCCCTCCCTCTCAACAAGTACCCAAGACTCCTGCTCAAAAAGTCAGCCTCCTTGGCTGTGACACAGTTCATCCAGAAGCAACATTTCACCAGCTTGATTGAGCCATAGCTTTTGGGATGATTGAAGAAAGATGCAGAAGCAAATCAGAGACACAGATTTAAACACATTCCCTCCCTCCTCATAAAGAAGCCAGGAATCAAAAGGAACTGACACACTAAACAAGGAAAGTGAAACAGAATGATGTCATACTATTTTGGAGAGAACTATTCTGGTAACCGAGGAGGAGGAAGGTGAAACAGAAAACAGACTGTTTTATTACATGCAGTGAAAATAATGTAAATATAAAACCAAGCACTGAAGTAGTGAACCTGAGTTGCTCATTGATCTTAGCTTATGCGCACTGTGAAACATTCTAGAAAATGTAAGATGAAATTAGGGTTACCAGGACATTGAGGTCCACATGATACACAATGATATACAATGCCTTTTGATCACTAGCACTAGCGCATAGCTCTGTGGCATGCTGTGGCATAATCCAACATCCCCTCAGCATAGCATAAATATCCATAAATATATATATTCTGTATCAGCAGTATGCAGCTGCAGCCCCCATATACATACTCTCCAACTGTGCAGTTTGGTAGGAACAATCCTGATTACTCTTTTGCTGTCCCATTTTCTCAGCAGCTTTAAAAATGTCAGTTTCTTCTTCCCCCACTTTTCCCCTTGGCCCTCACTGCAAAGTGAGTTCCAAGTACAAAAGTAGTTTGGACTCCATTAACTCAGCAGAGAGAAGGAGTAGCCTCTGCCCATTCCAGTAGGCTTGGGCAAAAGCAAACTGCTGCAGCCTTTCCTAGTCTATGTGCTCTTCTTCCACATGAATAATTTGTGCCATCTTGACCACAGTCTGAAGTTGCTCAGCTACACATTTCCTAGTTTTCATCTGTGAAATGTTAGAGGGTATACATGCAAAATACAGCGCGCCCAAACCATACGCAGGCAGAGTGCTAGTTATCTATTGGATCTATCCATCCAGAGTAACTTGTCACTTTGGCGCTATCAAGGTTTAGAGTTGATACAGTTTTCAGTTGCTGGAAGGATAATACATAGTAATCCCCACTGCCTTAAGGCTCTACCCTTTGGATTCTAGGGAAACTGAAACATTGATACGTACTGTATACTGATTTAGCATACCATAAATACTAGAGCAGAGGTTGGAGTAATGCAGCCCTTAGGGTATTCCATGTGGCCTTTGCCTTCTCCTCCTCACCAGTTTTTAGTGGAGGCTATGGGTGGAGAGGAGCAGCAAGGTATATTGCAAGACAATGTTATGAGTCAGTAGGAGGCCTGGCCTGCTACCCAGAGGTGTGCCAGAGGGTACTTATCACCTTACCTGTGTTGGTCAAGATTTTTCTGTTGGTAGATTAGGATTAATATATTAGTTCTTTGCCTCAGATAGCAAGATGATTTGGGTCAGACCGTGTCTTACTTCTGAAGCTAGCTGATAGTTTGAATCTATTTCCAAAGTTTGGAAATGTTATTTTTGTACTACAGTGGGCTCTTGGTATCCACTGGGGTTTGGTTCCAGGACCCCTGTGGATACAAAAATTCGTAGATGCTCAAGTCCCATTATATACAACAGCATAGTAAAATGTCGTCCTTTACATAAAATGGCAAAACAAAGTTTGCTTTTCAGAATTAAAAAAAATATGTTCAAGCTGTGCATGGTTGAATCCATGGGTACAGAATCTGTGGATATGGAGAGCCAACTATTGTTGCATGCCTCCAAGGCATTTTTGACTTATCGGGACCCTATTACCCAACTCTCCAAATCCCATGGCCAACATGGTCACTGGCTTTCCTAGCCAGGCGATTTGACCTCCCCTTTCTGGGGCCTCCCAAATGGAGCTCCATGAATATTTTGCAATAGGTGTCTAAAAGTATCTGATTATGTAGATGCCAACCAATCCAGTGGAGTCATTCTTGTCAATACCGCACTACAATGTTATAGCGCTGTTATTCCACTTTAACGGCTATAGCTGCCTCCTGTTTTATCCTGGGATGTGCAGTTGAGGGAGAGGCATTTATAATTCTCAGCCAGAGAGCTCTACTAGTTCACCCAACTAGAAACCCCAGGATTCCACAGGAGTCAGACATAGCAGTTAAAGTGAAATAATAGCACTGTAACAGTATTGTGATATTGTTCCTGAAGACACTCAACATGCTAAGGTGGCTAAGAGATGGCTCAGTTTTTCTCATTTTGCAATTGGAACTTTCAATCTTTTTCTAAGCAATGCTAGAAAGCAAACACTAGCTGAAAAAATATGCTCATAAATGCAATTATGTTTCAGTCAGCATGACATTTGTAAAAATAGGCATTATACTAGTCCATATCATTGACAGTAAGCATACCATTATGTACTGTGAATGAACAATGGAAACTCTCTGTGGTCTCAAGAACAGACTTCTTCTCTGACATGCTTTTGACCAGAGATACCAAAAACTGAAACTAGGCTGTTCTACACATGCTACACACCCAACACACATGCTCCATAATGAAGAGATGGTCTCTTTATGGTAGTAAAGATGTAGAACAGCAGCTAAGGGATGAGAATGGTTAAGAGATGAAAAAAACTTCAAATCTCCCCTCCCGTCATATTTTCTTCAACATGAAATCAATGTATTCTTCAATTGTTGCTCTCCAGAATGGTAGTTTGGACTACCATTTCCATTATAACCATCCAGAAATGTCTGCCTCACGTCAGCAAAAAGAAGAACACAGTGGGACCAAAATACTCAACTGTCTGAGGCAAGGAATAATATGGTGCCCCCTTTCATTCCATATCCAAAAGCGCACTGGACTGGCAACTGAATCTTTTCTTCAACATTGATAATGGGATAGGGTCCTCCAGGATCAGTAGGCTAACTTAAGGGGTTTGGACAAATTGTGGCACATACCTTTGTCCTCCAGCACACTGCTGCTATCACCATAGCATCTGGCATCTGAGGAAACTGCCTCCCTCTGTTTAATGATGAGTCCAGCTGTGATAAGGGGCTTATGAGACACAGATTCTAGTTCCTATTCAACCAGGAAACTGACTGGAGGGCCTTGGGCCAGGCGTTTACTTTATCTCTGGCAGGCTGGCCTACCTTTCAGGGTAACTGTTGTAAGGAGAAAATGAGGAACAGTAGAGCCATATATAGGGGGGCAAATACCCTAAAAGGCACCAGATACCCTCTGATTTTGGAAGCTAAGCACGGTCAGCTTTGATTAGGGCTTGGATGGGGAACCACCAATGAATTCCAGGTGCCACAGGCTATATTTCGAAGGAAGAAACTGGCAAAACCACCTCTCACTATTCCTTGCCATAGGGTTGCACAGCCATACTGTATATATCATTGTGAGTTTACTGGGAAAGAGGAGAACATTAGCAATAATAACAATAGCAAGAAGCAGTTACCAAACTCTTGGTGGACTCAATCTGAAATAGAGTGAGGCTCTTCTATTCACAATGGCATATGGGCTCAATGCAAAATGCACACAGTGTGCTAAACCTAGATATCCCAGTTGACTGACATACTGGTACTAGTGTCTTACTTGCTGATTTATTTTCAGTCCCACAAAATGCTAACACTAATCTCTTGCTTCACGGCAGGCCACAAAAACAGCTTCTAGCTAGGCATTATTGCACCTTGGTCATCTCATTCAGTCATCACAAAAGTGCTGTTTTTCCACAGTATGGCTAGGAAAACAAAGGGCCCACCTGAGACATTTCCAGAAGGCAGCCATAGATCACTTGGGCTGACACCAGCTGGAAAATGGTGGCAGACAGATAATTTAGCAGGAGGGGACATCTTGTCTGGAACTGAACCTTTCATCAGTCAAAATCCTCACAGAGACCTCTTTGTCATGGTCTTTAAACAGCAGATGTTTGCTGACAGGATTGGGGTGTTTAGATGGAAAACAGAGACTTCAGCCCCTGCTGTGCAATGTGACAGTTGTAGGAAAGCTTTAATCTTAGGTTTCCACAATCTAGTACTATCTCACGTAGGCTGAGGAACAGTGGAAGATTTAGTCTAACATACAGACTGTGCAAGGTTTAGAGGAAGGCTGTTTTAGCTGATTTACAGCTGGCTAGTGATAGTCTATCTCTGTCTCTTTCTGCTTAGGGCTGGTATTTTACTGTATCTTAACTTTTAAGATATCATTAATATATAATTTTATGCTTGCACAGTGCCCTGGAAAACACTTCTATGGAAGAAGAATAGTTCATATATTTTTTTACAATGATATTATTATATATAGTGGATCCTTGGTATTTGCTGAGCTTTGTTTCCAAGACACACACATGTGGATACAAAAAAAGGTGGAAGCTCAACTGCCATTAAAAATAGTGGATAATAAAATGGTATCCCATATATAATATGGCAAAATCAGGGTTTTTTAAAACTGTACAACTGTGTACCCCCTTATGCTAGCACTGCTTCTAGATGTGTGGCTCCTCACTCTATTTATTTCATCAGTTTCTAGAACTCTTACAACTGGTGTGCTAAAGATGTGGTTACTAATCTTTGCTCTTTGACAGGAAGCAATGCAACGGATTTCCCCCACTATTGAGGAAATGAGGCCTTCTTTCTGTGTTCATTTCACTAAACTCTGCTTAGAACAGTGAGCATGGCACTCACTGCTCCTGTGTGAGAGGAACTGAAAAGCCCAGTTCAGTATCCTTTTGAGGATTTCAAAGTCATGTTCTAATAAACACTAAAGCACTTACCTATTTTGAAAGTATTAAAATACTAGTGAAATACTGCTTCAGTGAAAAAAAACACACTGTAACAACGAAATACTAACATGCGTCTATGTACATACACTTCTTTCATGGCGGATGAGGAGAGTCTGAGAGCTGCAGTTCAACAAAGTAACATTTCTGAATTCTGCATGGTTTAAAGCACCTTTTTCCATGGTAAAAGGTATAGCACTAGGGTTGTTGTTTTTTTAAAAAAAAAACAGGACACACACACACACACACAAATTATAGTCAATTCACTTCATGCATCAGTTGAACAGCATAAATTAACACTGCTGCCACACTGGGGAATTAATGCAGTTTGACATAGCTTTAACTGTCATTTTGTAGTTTGTTATGGTACCAGAACTCTGACAGAGAAGGCTAAAAAGCTCACAAAACTCCAAATCCCAGAATTCCATAACATTGAGCCATGGCAATTAAAATTATGTCACACTGCATTAATTCTGCATTGTAGATGCAGTAGAGGAGAAATGTAAATAAATATTATCAGCAGGAACAGAAACTTTCACAGTGACATGTAACAGAACCATGGAATTTCAGAGGTAGAAAGGTCCGCAGAGGTCTTGTAAATCAACTCCCTTGCTCAGAAAATAAATGCATAAAGTAGGAGGTACTGAAATAGTGATCCCCAGTAAGAGGGGAAAAAACTGTTCTTATTCTTATTTGCAAAATGTCAAGTGTTATTACGCAACACTGGTACAATCTTCTGCCAAAAATGGAACACATGGAATCAACAGAAAGATTTGTTGGTGTTGTGTGTTCAAGTCATTTCTGACTTAAGGTGACCTTATCATGGAGGTTTTTTGGCAGGATTTGTTCAGAGGTTTGCCATTGCCTTCCCCTGAGGCTGAGAGAACGTGACTTGCCCAAAGTCACCAGTGGGTTTCATGGCCAAGCAGGGAATCAAACCTTGGTCTCCAAAGTCGTAGTCCAGCATGCAAACCACTATGCCATGCTGGCTCTCCAACAGAAAGCTAGCCAGGGAATAATCACATGAAGAGCCATAAGCTCTTTCTTTGGACAATGACCTTTAGAATCCCCCAGCTAGAACAATCATTGGCTTAGAAATATGACAAACTGTTGTCCAAGAAAGGAACTTCCCCAAGCTCTAGTCACAGAATTTTTGCACCGCTTAGTCAAAATTGCCCTGTCTGGAGGCCAATGACTGGGAAAGCAGACTCATGTAGCCAGCCCGACCCCCAAGAAATGATGAATTCACAGACTCTCCCACACACCTTTTATTCACTGATAGTCTTAGCAAAGCCTCTGTAGTTGTTTTTATATCAGCTTGAGCATAAGTAAACATTTTTGCTTGCCTGATTCATTGTCCTGGCAAGTTTCTATACAGTATATTGCACATGGTCCTCCCCAAGTGGCAAAGGGGTCCCACAGAGAGGTGATCTCTGACCACTGTTAATTTGGGGAAGGGGGCAACTGTTTTGAAGGGATTCCTCTTCAAACAACATTAATCCTTGGCTGCAGAAACCCAAGGATAGGTTCACCATGCAAATTAACCAGTCTGCAAAGAAAGAACTGTATTGCTCCACCAGATGAAGGTCTGTCTGGGCCAAGCTTATATTACAGCAGTGGCTAAGCAGATGCCTCAGGAAACAAAGAGAGCAGAAATACAAACATGAGGGCTAGCATGGTGATGTGGTTAGAGCACTGGACTAAGGAGATTTGGGTTCAAGCTCTCACTGATCTATGAAATTCACTGGGTCACCTTGAGCCAGTCAGATGCTCTCTCTCGCTCTCTTCCAGCATATCCTACCTCTCTGTGAGTATAAACGTTGTGAGCATAAACAATGAAGAAAAGAGCCACACATAAAACCTTGGGCTCACTGGAGAAAAGACAGAGACAAAGCCATGCTAGTGTGGAATATCAGTATGCAAAGGGATCTTGTAGCATCTTTATGACTAAGGGCTAAACAGACTGCCCAAAAGGGCTGGTGTTAGGGTGGAGTGGGGATGTGGAGTCGCCCCAACTCCACCCCAAGCCGCCGTCATGCTGCCCAACCAACTGCATGGCAGACAGCATTACAGTGCTCTTTTGGCACGGCATTCAGATGAAGCACACCAAAAGGAGCGCCATAAAGTGCCACTATGGTGGCAAAGGCACCCTTTTTCTGGCTCCAAAAGGAGCAGCATTTTGCCATTTCTTTTAGGACCAGCAAAGCACCAGATCAGGCCCGTGGCATGCGGTTTCTGCAGCCCAATCCGGCGCTGAAGGGGGTGGTGTCAAGCTGCCGCTTTGGGGCCATCTGTTTTGCCTCTAACTGTGCAAAATAAGTTGTAGCATAAGCTTTCATAGATTTAAGTCTACTTGCTCAGATGAAGAAATCAGCTACCAAAAGATAGAAAATCACATCAATCCTAAATCATGCATCTGAAGAAGCAGACCAAGTCTATGAAAGCTTATGCTATTTATATATTTATTTATCTAGAGTATTTACTCCCCACTCTTCAGCTGCAAAGCGGTTTACTGATTGTTAATTTGATAGTTCCCTGCCTTCAGGCATACTTAAAATCTAAAAAGACATGACACGAAAGGAGAAGGAAATGACTGTGGGGAAGGGGATCAAGTCCAACAGATACTACCAGTTTTTCTCTCCCTCCAAGGCCAGGGTGATGACAGTTAAGGTGGAGGGAGAGTCTCCCGATGCTTCTGGGGCTAGGCATGCTGGAGCAGTGCCTGCCTCTTCTCTCCCTTTGAGGCCAGGATGGTACCAGTTAAGTTTATGGGAGGGCTATAAAGGGAATTTATGCTACAACTTCCTTTGCTCAGTTAGTCTCAAAAGCGCTACAAGATCTCTTTGAGGGAGAGAAGACAGACTACAATGTTTGGTAAATACCTTTTTTAAAAGTCAGCAACATTAAGGCCAATTTAGGTTGCAATATTGTATGAAACTGTAGGAAAGACCTATCTGAAACACTGTCAAGGAGAAAAATGTTTTTCCATTGCAATACCCTGCAGTAAACAATTGCTCAGTTCCTTCCCACCTGTTACATTCCAGATAGGAGGACAGTATTTGAGGACAACAGGACAAATTTCTTATTCGGCCTTAGTCACAGCAGATGCCCTTGGACACCAATTATCTTTTAGTTTCAGTTTCTGCATCTATAGCATTAAAAAAAAAAGGAATGCCTACTGCCACAGGTTATTATGAGGAGGGTGATATTATATTTGCTTACTCCAAGCCTTCAGATTTGGCTGTGGTTAACATAAATACCTTCTATGCTGGCCAGCTTTACATTAAAACATGGAGCATATCCTGTCCACTCCCTTCTTGTCAACAACTCATGATGCCCAAAACCATGTGATTGTTTTACAGCTGATCTAACCTTCATTTTCCCACAGAGAAACTGCATTGTTTGTCAATATTGTACTGTAAAAGTTTCTTCTTGAATAAGAGATCTGAAAATATGAAAAGCTGTTCTGAAATATTTCTGGAAAGTTTTCCAATGCTACTATTTTTCTATGAAAAAAAAATGCACACCATACACACAGACTAAAATGATTAATAAAGAGCATGAATGAAGCTGAAAGTACTATAGTAATTTGTTGTTAACTGCCATCAAGTCAATTTCAATTTATGGTGAACCTATTAATGTGGGACCTCAAAGTCACGCTGTCATCAACTGCCCTGCTTAGGTCCCTCAGACTCAGGGCCATGGTCTATCCTTCTGTAATACAGTCTTCCTCTTTTCCCACTGCCTTCTACCTTATTATTGTCTTTTCTAGAGAGTCATAGCCTCTTATATGTCCAGAGCAGGCAGTCTCAATTTAGTCATCTTGGTTTCTAGGGAGATTTCTGGCTTGATTTGCTCTAATACCCATTGATTTGTCTTTTTAGCAGTTTGTGGTATCCGTAAAGTGCTTCTTCAGCAGCATAAAAGAAGTTAAACTGTTGGTGTGGGATGTATCACGTACAGCTCTATTTAGAAATGCCCTTTAAAAATATAGTGTTCTTTCAGGGGCATCTGAGGAAGTAGACTCATGTATACAAAAGGTCATGCTACCAACGTCTTTCTTTCAGTTAGTCTGAAAGGTGCTACAAGATTCCTTTGCATATTGAGTTTCCAGACTAAGATGGCTAGGTCTTTCAGGTGTGGTTACTGTTTGTTAAATATGAAAGAAATACATCATATTATCTTTGCATTATTATTCCAATAAAATAAATTCCACATAAAGCTTTTAACATATTGGAATATAACATTTAAAGCAAATGTATTATGTTAAAAAACATTATTTAGAACACTGATAAAATGTCCAGAAAAAAAATCTAGTTCTGCTATTTCTAGAACAGTGACATGATCACTTGAGTAAGTGGAATATTTATGAAGATTCTCTTGCAAGACAGCATTTTAGGCCAATCACTCAGTGTGGCTTGGAGCTAATTCATCCTCAAGCTGGAGAGGAAGGAGATGACTTGTACAGTTGGCCTTCCTTATCCACAGATTTTTTTTTATCCATGGATTCAAGCATCCACGGCTTGAAAATACTCCGAAAAAGTATAAATTCCAAATAGCAAACCTTGATTTCCCATTTTATATAAGGGGCACCATTTTACTATGCCGTTGTATTTAATGGGACTTGGGCATCCACGGATTTTGTTATCCACAGGGAGGCCTGGAACCAAACCCCAGTGGATAACAAGGACCCACTCACTGTACTTACACTGAGCTTCTTAGAAACAAAATATAGGTCATTTGTTTTGTAATTTGCCCCCAAGTGCAAGATTTTTCTTTCACAAATAATTAATACGGAGAGGTCTCTGCCTGATTAAAATCATGGCACAAGAGAAAGCCTTCCTCTTTAAAAAAAATCTGATAATTTTGTTACTGGAATTATCCAGGGGCAGATTTTTTTTTAATTAAAATATTATGCAGCATCTCCATTGCCCCAGAATCTGCCCCCAAAAGGGGCTTTATAAACTCAAAATAGACTTCTGGTTTGGGTTTAGGGAACTAGTACTATTTGCAGTTGGTAACTGGGGAACCAGATTACTCTTCGGACCTCTGGGACAGGGTTTCTCAAGCAGGGTTCCTTGGAGCCCCGGGGTTTCATGACAAATTGTGATTGGGGGAAAAAATAAAACATTTTTTTTTAGCTGTAGATATAACCATTTTTACAAAGGGGTCCCTTGGGACCTGAAATTTTATTCAAGGTTTCCTTCAGGATAAAAAAAAAAAGACTAAAAAGGGGTTCTCTGGGACCTGCCTAGCCTGCAGAGGGAAGAAGCGGGTTGAGATACAAAGATATCTTAAAAATAGAAAAAGGGAAAATTATAATGAAATCCAAAAAAGAATTAGAAGAGAACGGTATCAAAATTCAATAGTTTGCATATTTACAACTAAGCGAACAATATAGGATCGATAATAAGCAAGTGGGGAAGAAACGGAATTAAATCTGATTATTCAAGACGACAAAAGGAAAGGGCTGATCTCAAAACTATATAAATTCTGTCTCAAATTAGAATTGGAGAAATAAAGGATTAAATCCTGTATGATCAGTTGGGCAAAAAATGTAGGACACACAATAAATCTGGAAAGATGGGGAAAAGATTTAAAATTCACATTATGTATGAATATAAAAGAAAATTTGATAAAGATGATTCACAGATGGTACTTGACCCCTTCCAGATTAAGCAAAATTCACAGAAACTGTTTGAGTACATATTGGAGATGTAATGGTAATGTCGGCTCTTTCTTTCATATGTGGTGGACTTGCCCTAAGGTGCAAAATTATTGGTGTAAGATTAGAGAAATCATACAAAAAATGTATCAAACTGATATGAAATTGGAACCTGAGCTGTTTTTGCTGAATATGGTAGACAACAAAGAAATTAGACAAAATCTAAAACCTATTTTGTATTTGATAACAACAGCAAGGATGTCATTAGCAAAGGTGTGGAAACATTCAGAAGTTCCTACGATAGATACTTGGCTAAATAAATCGTTGGAAATAGTAGAAATGGACAGGATTACAATGGCCTTAAAAGAAAAAGAAGAAAATGAAGAGTCAAAAGAAATATGGGATTCATTGATAAAGTTTTGTAAAGACAGATGGTTAATATAAACACAATTTTAAGTGTAATCTCAATCTATAATATTTTATTTTCCGTATAAAGTAGCAAATAGAATAATATAGCAGTTTGGCTATGGTATAACGAAGAAAGCCTTGTAGAAAGGTGCAATCTCTAGTTTGGTATTCAAGAGGAGAAAAATACATGCACGCACAAACAATGTGTGAAGAACGATCGTAGTTACAAAGTGACTTTGATTAAGAGAGGAATATCTTTGATTAGCTGTTAAGAAGTATTTGCAGGAATCAATGAGGGGGAGGGGGAACTATAGCTGTATTTATGTAACAAGATTATAGAAAAGCAATGTTTGATGGGTGTATATATTGTAAACTTCAATAAAGATTATTTTTAAAAAAGAAAGAAAATTGTTGCTTTTCCCCCATTCTAGGCCTGTGTAATTAAATAACCTCTCCCAAAGCTTGCATTTTCAAAGCATATTGAATTACCATGTCACCACCACCCCATCTACAATGGACATAGTGGCTGAGGATGCTGAGGCTTATAGTGCAACACATTCAGATGGTGCTAGTTTGGGGAATGCTGCTTGACTGCATACAAGAACACAATATTGCTGAATTTTTAGCACCAAATGCTAATGAAAAGAGAGCAATGGGGCACTGTGCTCATGCCAAGGGGGAAGCAACTTCCCCTTTTCTTAAAAACAAAACTAAGCCATGCTATTTTTGTATAGGCTACCTCTTCATTTGGTTTCAGAACAAGCATTTGTTATGCTCTTGTGCCTTCAAGTCATTTTCAACCTATGGTGACTCTATCACAGGGTTCTCTGGGACAGAGTGCATGACTTGCCCAAGATCACCCAATGGGCTTCCAAAGCTGAAGTGGGAATCGAACCCTGATCTCCAGAGTCATAGTCAAACACTCATAGAATCACAGAATTGGAAGAGACCATAAGGGCCATCCAGTCCAACTCCTGCCATGCAGGAACTTTCAGTCAAAGTACCCAAATAGATGGCCATCAATCTCTGCTTAAATACCTCTGAGGGAGTGTGTTCCACTGTCGAACAGCATTTACTGTCAGGAAATTCCTCCAATGTTGAGGTGGAATCTCTTTTCCTGGAGCTTGCATCCATTGTTCCAGGTCCTGTTCCCTGGAGCAGCAGAAAACAAGCTTTCTCCCTCCTCAATATGACTTCCCTTCAAATATTTAAACAGGGCTATCATATCACCTCTTAACCTTCTCTTCTCCAGGCTAAACATCCCCAGCTCCCTAAGTCGTTCCTCATAAGACATGGCTTCCAGACCCTTCACCATTTTAGTCACCCTCCTTTGGATGCACTCCAATTTCTCAACATCCTTTTTGAATTGTGGTGCCCTCAAAGTACTACACCACGCTGGTTCTTAGAATAAGCATACAAATACCAATTAATGTTCTCTGCCTATCATAAATAGTAACATTAACAAGTAATAGTAAATGTAACAGTTTAAGGTATGCAAAAGACACCATACTACAGGTTGAGACTCCTTTATCCAAAATGTTTGGGAACAGAAGTGTTTGGGTTTGTTTTTTTTAATTCTAATTTAAATTTATTTTATTGAATTTTGAAATATTTGCATACACATAATGAGATTATTTTGAAGATGGAACCCAGGATTTGGAAGGGGAGCTATGAAGGACCTAGAGAAGATCCTCAAGTGCAAAGATATACTGCTGACATGGACATCTCTCCAGGAATCCCAAGTAATCAACCCTGCTCTATTACCTCAACCATCCATCCCTAATCACAGCATGGGACCAAAGGACGTTTTCCCTACCAAAGGATACCGTATGTACTCGACTATAAGTCGACCTCATGTGTAAGTCAAGGGCAGGTTTTGGGACCAAAATTGTGTTGTTTGATGTGACCCATGGATAGGTCAAGGGTCAAATTTAGGGCCATATAACAAAGGATCTAAAGGATGAAGCAAAGGAAAACAATGCCAAATAACTTAATAGAATTCCAGCATGCGTAACTGTTTGTGCTCATCCTAAAGGCTGGATGGTTGAGGGAACAGAGCAGGGTCAGTGCTTCCAGGACAGATTATATTCTTGGTTTTCACCAAGGGATGGTGCCTTTTTTAAAATAAAAGTTAAAGTACGGTACTAACATTGACCTGTGGATAAATTGACTCTGTTTTTGTGGTCAATTTTTTGACTTAAATTTCTATACTTATACATGAGTATATACAGTAAGCAATAGCATACATCTGAATAAGGATAAGAAACTGGTAGCAAAGGCAACCTAGGAATATGCTGAGGGTAAGAAAATACTTGGAGTAAGGCATAAGATCTGGTGAGCTCAGACAGATGAGCATCCCCAACCTTAGAGAGTTAGAGGACCACAACACAATGGTTGAATGTCTGTCTCATGTGCCAAAGGCCCCAGATTCACCCCCTAGCAACCTCCAGGTAGCATGGGAAAAGACGTCTACCAAAACCCACAGAGGAACACTGTCACATGCACATGCACAAGCAATGCAGCAGTAAAGTGGACCAACAATCATAGTTCCCAGACCTTTCACCATTTTGGTCACCCTCCAATGGATACATTTCAGCTTGTCAACATCCTTCTTGAATTGTAGTGCCCAGAACTGGACACAATATTCCAGGTGATCTCTGATCAAAGCAAAATAAAGTGATACTATTATTCTTCACCATCACCTTCTTTAGGAGGTGCATCTTCCACACATTGTTTGAAACTCCACCTCTTATCAGTATAAGCATTCATCTTGCTGGTAAGGGTACATGGGAGCTGTAGTCATCACTTCCCAAACCATGCTACTGGGGAACACACTGGCACACTACAGATAGGAAGCAACCTCTCTGCTCTTAAATATACTCCCAAAGCACCAAAACTTTTAAATTTTAACAAGCTTTGAAACTACAAGCTAAGAAAAGATACACATTAACTAAACCACTTTGTTTTAACTGTATCCCCCCTTGAGAAGGCAGCAACAGGGTAAAAAGAATATAACATGGAAGTAATGCTAGTTCTGTTGAGTCCCAATTCTAGAGTAAGTTGGGACAATTAAACAAAAAACAAAAACAAAAAAACAACCAAAAACACAACACAAGTGAGAGGCTACAACAACACCACAAGTGAGTTTGGTACATAAGTCCCCAAAACTCAACAACTTACAAATAGATATATTAGCTGACAAAGTACTCAGTACTCTGTATTTCCTTTCCATGCTGGCTGCACAAGAAGGAAACCCACATCTACTATGGGCAGTATGGTCACACAGGCTACTATACTTTTAGTGGGTGAGTAAAATGGGGGGGGAACCACTGCCCTCTTCCCAAAAAAGTGACAAAGGACAGGGAGAACAGTCCCACAGTATCCACTCCTTTCCCACCAATCCTGCAGTGCCTATGTGGACCAGGAGAGCAGTCAAATATAAAGGTAACTTTAGAGGAACTGTCCTGAGAAGAGAGGAATTTTTGGAGGAAGAGGAAAGCCAGATCTATGTAATGTGAAGAAGAGACACTACATGTAGAGTAGCAAATGAGAACAATTTGTGTCTGATAAACGATCCCATTCTCCATTCAAAATAGCTTAGATACTGGGATGGAAAAGGCCTTCTACCTAACACCTTGCAGCATACCTGGGTTGGGGAATCTCAGACCCTGGAGCCAAATCTCATTCTTCTGGGCTTCCAATCCAGATCTCTGGATATTATCTAGTTGGCCACACCCGCCTCTACAATCCTAGGATATTTTCCCAGGTTTTATCAGAGGCCCCTCCCATTCTTACAGACTGAAGTCCTCCTAAGGCTTAGTTCTGTTTCATAATACTGTACACAAATATAGACTATGATTCCATTTCCACTGCCAAGGTTGCATCCTGTATAATCTTGGAATTCTTAGTTTGATAAGGCTCTAGAGTTCTTTGGCTGATAAATTTAAATGCTTTTCCTAAATATCCTAAAAGCATAAGATTTGATCTTGGAAGTTAAGCAGGGCCAGTTTTGGTTTGTACTTGGATGCCCAATGAATACCAGGTGCTGGAGGCTATATTCAGAGGAAGGAACTGACAAAACCACCTCTGAGTATTCCTTGCCTAAGAAAACTGTATGGAATTTATGGGGCCATCGTATGTCAACAAGCAACTTGAAGGGAGGCGCGCACACACACACACAAACACACACACACTAAACTGCTGATCCCAGGACTCCATAGGATGGTGCCATGACAGTTAAAGCATATCACTGTGTAGTGTGAATGAGTTTTTATTTAAACATGCCAGTAGAATTGAGAAACATGGCTGTGTTATTCTGGAATATCAAAATGCAAAGGGATCTTGTAGCACCTTTGAGAATAACTGTGAAAAAGAAGTTGTAGCATTAGCTTTCAGACTTGGTCTAATTCCTCAGATGCCAACTGATGCCAGTCTATGAGAGATCATGCTACAATTTCTTTCACAGTTAGTCTCAAAGGTGCTACAAGATCTCTTTACATTTCGTTAAACAGTAAGTGCTTTAAGCAAAAATATTCTGAAATGTTGGCCCTACTCTTTGTCGCTGCCCACCAAAGGAATGCACCTCCCAAGAACTTCTCTGAAATTGAACTCTGCTTTCAGATTGAAAAAAGCATCCCTGAGGCAGACATCACAGGGAGAAGACTGATCATCTGATACAGAATAGGATAGCTTCAGACGTTTACATGTTAGAGGATAAACATGAGGATAAACTTCCTGATAAGAGCCATTCAATAACAGAACAAATAGTCTGAGGAGATAGGAGGCTCTTCCTTGCTGGAGGTTTTTAAACAGAGGATGGATATGCCTCTGTCTGATTTACAGTTGTTCCCTCTTCCAGATGATGTCAGGTTGCAACTTCAGGAGCCTAATCAACAGAGTCAATAGGGAGGGATGATGGGAGGTGCAGTTCAACAACATCAGGAGAGTCAGAGCAGCCACTCCTCTTGTCACTGAATTCTGTACTGCAAATCCTGTGCTGAATTGAAGTTTGGGCTAAATGACTTCTGCAGTCCCTATCGGCAGTATGACATGTCATCGCTGTGGATGATCACGACACATAACCAGCAGCCTCCCTGACCAAGCAAAAAAGGGGAATCCCACTGGCAACCCAGTGATCAAGACAGAACAAAAACAACAGAGTTGTCTCTTCAAATTTCAGAGGGAAGTGAAGAATTCTCAGAAGGAGAATCAGCAGCAAATATTTAAGAACTTTAAAAAAATTGAGGAGTTTTTTTAAACAATAGCTCCCAGGATCCAACTCCAAATGATCATGCTGGGAGGGGGGCGACTGCAGTCCAAAAATCTCTGGTGTCTATCATTTAGATACCACAAAGATGAAGTTGCAAAAAAGGAGAATTTTATCAGTGTTTGTTTCAAAAATCTTTTATAACACTTCTAAAAAATTGTGCACACAGAACCAGAAAACCAACCAACAAATGAAAGAATGCAAAAACACATGACAGAAACAAAAATGTGTAAAATAAAAGTATGGCGATGACTTTTTATATCTATTGTTATAAACACAGAGCCCACCCCCCCCCCCCCCCCTATATATATATATATATATATATACACACACACACACACACACACACACACACACACACATACATATATAGACGTATAGCATGTACACCTAGCACATGAGTCCATTTAATTGTTCATTCACAAGACTGGTCACACAGTGGATAGAATTAGGGAGACATCTTGCAGAGCAATAATATGATGTTTAAAACAAAGGGCATGGAAGAACACCAGACTATCCCATGCTCCCCAAAAAATGACCCCAGAAGATGAGGGAGCTATTAAGAGAAGGCATGAAGAAGAGGGAGATGGGAAACATTGGGCCTTTAGATGGCCCACAATTCCCATCAGCCACACTCAACACTGTCAATAGCAAGGTACTGTGGGAGCTGAAGTTCAAAATATCTGGAAGGCTACACTTTCCCCACCACCATAAAAGAGCACTAATGGCTGGTGGGAAACTGGGCCAACTGTGAAAAGGACGCTCCCAGGCTACCCTAGCACGTACTGAGTACGGACTTTTTGGCCCATCTGTACAGGGCCTGAGAATACCAGGGATGGCCAAGAAGGCAAACACATGGACTCTAGAGCAGATCTCTCTCTGGAAGCCAAGATGACTAAACTGAGGCCATCATACTTTGGACACAGTGGGTTTATAGCTGTGAGGATTAGAACTGGGCAGTTCTGCAACATCTGTACCCAGTAAGAGGCTGCTGTTATGTTACTACATAAGGGAGGTGGCAAAGCAACTGATGCTGAACTAAACAGATGTGCATCAGTCCCGATGTACATTGGAACACTGGCTAGGGAGTGTCGATGTGCATGAGTAGAGCCCAATGCACATGGGGACACTCTTGCTAGTATCTTGTTACACATCTTCACAATTCACTCACAGAGTTTTTAGTACCTTTGCTATGTATCGAGCTGGGTGAGAGAGCCTAGCATGGCATAGTGGCTTAACTGTTGGACTACAATTCTGGAGATCACAATTTGATTCCCCACTCAGCCATGGAAACCCACTGGTTGACCTTGAGCAAGTCACACACTCTCAGCCTCAGAGGAAGGCAATGTCAAACTGTCTGAATAACACATTCCCAGAAAATCCCATGACAGGGTTGCCGTAAGTCAGAAAAAAGGCACACAACACCAACAATACATAATGTAGACCACAATAAGAATTCTGGCCATTAGAATGGAAAGAGCCAAGTCAGGCTGACCATAAGACAGGAACAAGTGTGGCTTTGCTTGGCACCAGTGGCAGCACAGAAGAATGTGTTTCTCATTTACTAGCTGCCCCACCCAGGCTCTTCTCTTTCAGTTTTTGAAAACAGCACTCTCCAAATACATAAAACTCAGCAGCTCTCAATCTCAGTGAGCTGCGATACTTACTGAGGATGTAGCATTTTATGGAGCAAATAAAAAGGTAAATAAAAATAGTTCCTTAGCAGGATGCTATTTACACACTAACATGGCAAGTCTGCATAATGAGTTGGCTGCTATACATGAGTAGATGTAACCTATTTAGCAGCATGGGGATTGCTAGGAATGGGGAAAAGGAATTTGGGAAGAGTCCCAAAAGACAGAAAGCCATGAGAGACTGGTTTAAGAAGAAGGGTCCAACAGGGACCCTTTTCAGCAAGTGTGTCACAAGAGGAGAAGCCACAGAACAGTGGCAGAGCATACATTTTGCATGCAGAAGGCCCCAAATTCAATCCCCAGCATCTTCAGCTAAAAGTAGCATCAGGTAACCAATGGTACGGTAAAACCAAGCTTGAGATTTCAGACAGTCCCAGGAAACAGTAGGACAACATACATGATAGTATGTAGATTAGGCATGAAGATGTAGGGGATGACAAATCCCGTGGTCCCTCACCACTGGCTATGTTGGCTAGAGCTAATGTGAACTGAAGTCCAACAATATCTGAAAAACCACACTTTCCCTGGGGTAGAAAAACCAGTGGGTTTGACTAGACAATAAGTTTCATGTATGAGATTGGGGATGTTAACTACATAGCCAATCTCATACTACAGTGCCAAAGAAGCAGACAGACCCTGCTGGCCAGGAGACTGTAAGTATTATAGTCCAAAGAAAGTAACTTTTCCAAGCTCTGGCTTGAGACTGGAATCCACAACCAGTCTCAAGAAGCAGCTTGGGGCAACAAAAGAGCCCACTTTCCGTACTTCTATTTTCTTCCTCCCATACTACTGGTTGGTCATTTATAGACGAATAGAACCAGCCACCAGGAGTAGTAGCCCATCATTTTTATCCATAGAGACAGAGATGGTAAACCTTTGAGACTACATATTTGGGTTGTCTCAAAAAGGCTGCACAAATTAGGAATAAGAGGAAGGCAGAAAGCTCTGACAAACACCTCTCAGCCCCTCCTCTCATTGTCAGGAGGATCACAAAATGACAAGAAGAGGAAGTCACATTCAAGAAATGTGCAGATTAACAGAAGGAAAGGTATCTGATATTTGGAAAGACAGAATATGATTATTATTTCACTTCTTAACACTTTTTCTTATACTGTTATCATATGATTTTAAAGAAAGCAGGATGGTGGGTTAACCACAAAGCAACACCAAAGTATTCCCCTTTGGCTTGTCTTAGCCTCCAGCAATAACTAGAGCTGGAAATTACACTTTGTAAGGCTGTTTAAAGTATCACCTCTCTACCATGGAGGAGGAGTGATGGCCAAGCCCCTATTATTATTGTATAAATATTGCATAATCGTTGTGTGCTTTCAGGTTTGGTGCTTTTTTAATAGCAAGGAAATCACTTTCTCTTCTCTCCTATGAATATAGAACATACACAAAGGGTCAGTTTACTCTCCCAGAAGGAGAACATCACTTTCAACTGAAATCAATAGGATTTGTTTCCTCCAATTCGTGCAAAAGTAGAAAGCACAACAAAGAGACTCATCATCACAACTAATACACAAATAGCCCCCTTCTAGCTCATCATCTGCCATCCCATTATCAATTGGTATAAAACAGTATTTTGCACATTGGACCCTGGAGGCCAGGATTCAGATCCCTGATCAAGTATAAAATCCCACTGGGTGACCTTAGACAAGTTGCAGTCTCAGAAGAGGGCCATGGCAAACCCCTTCTGAAAAAACTTGCCAAGAAAACCCTATGATAGGTTCACCTTAGGGTTGCCAAATCCCTGATCCCTGAAAAATGACTTGGAGGAACAACAAACAACAATAAAACAGTATGTTATGAGATATAACTGGAAAAGGGTCCACATATCTTTTTCTGAAACACTGACAATTTGTTCCTTCACGCCAAAGCTGGGAATCAGGTGACCTTCCACATGTGCTTGGACTACAACTCCCAGAAGCCTTAGTCAGCATAAAGAATGGTGAGGGGAGCTGGAATCTGCAATATAGGAACATGTGGAGGATCACATGATTCTCAGCCCTGGTTCAAGGGAATGGTGAAGAGACTTGGGCACTCTAGATGTTTTATACTATAACACACATAATTCTTTGCCACTGGCCATGCTAACTGGGTCATCTGGTAAGTCCAAAACATCTGAAAGAACAAAGGCTACCCCTCCTGGATGTAGGAAGGGATAGGCAAGTTAGTACTGGATGGGAGACCACCAATGAATATCAGGTGCTTGTTGTAGGCTCTATTTCAGAAGAAAGAACTGGCAAAAACATCTTAAGTATTCCTTATATAAGAAGATCTTATGAAATTCATGGGATCACCCTAAGTCAGAGGCGACTTTAAGATACTCAAGCACCTAACCAGCTGCTTCTCATTGGAGGAAGTTTTCTACTCAACCCATGGCTCAGTTAATGCACTGCTCACCCAGCCTGCCCTTCTCAAGAAAGAGGAAAAGTTCTCCCTTGAGCATGTCTGTGTAAGTATGAGACAAAAGGATGGGAGGGGACTCAGTATTTTTTACTTGGTGCCATGAGCATCTCTTTGCCAATGGGAAACCCCTTCTGAAGAAAAATGCCAAGAAAACCCTGTGAAAGATTCACCTTAGGGTCACTGTAAGTCAGTGATGTCCAAACTCTGGCCCTCCAAGTGTTTTGGACTTCAGCTCCCAGAAGCCTCAACCATCTTGGCTAATGGTCTGGGATTCTGGGAGCTGAAGTCCAAAACACCTGGAGATCCAGAGTTTGGACATCACTGCCATAAGTGAAGACATACAACATGTAATAACATGAGCATCCCTCCCTTCCTTCCTTAATTGTTGGGTCTTGACTAGTCCAAGGGAATCAGGGCAGGACCAAATTTAAAATCACAGAATCATAGAGCTGGAAGAGACCACAAGGACCATCCAGTCCAACCCCCTGCCATGCAAGAACCCACAATCAAAGCATGCATGACAGATGGCCATCCAGCATCTCTTTAAAAACCTCCAAAGAAGAAGACTCCACTACACTCCAAGGAAGTGTGTTCCACTGTTGAGCAGCTCTTACTGTCAGGAAGATTTTCCTAATGTTTAGGTGAAATTTCTATTCCTAGTTTGGATCCATTGTTCTGGGTCCTATTCTCTTGAGCAGCAGAAAACAAGCTTGCTCCATCCTCAATATGACAACCCTTCAAATATTAAAACCGGGCTATCACATCACTTCTTAACCATCACTTCTGCAGGCTAAAGATACCCAGCTCCCTAAGTCTTTCATCATAAGGCATGGTTTCCAGACCCATCACCATTTTGGTTGCCTTCCTCTGGACAGGCTCCAGCTTGAGATGGAGGCAAACTGATAGTTTTGGATGTTCTGTCTGCCTCCCATCCATTCAACCCAGTAATATCTGCCTAGAGTCAGCTTCCAAGCACCCACAGGGGGACAATTCACAACTCAAGGTGAGTCACAGAGAAAAACAGACCAAGTACAGAGAGAGAAGTGTGTGCCAGTAGGCCCCAGGATGGAACAAATGGCTACTGCAAGAAAAGTTACTTGAATATGTGGGAGGAGGCAGTATTCTTATTCTAGCTTGGAGGCACTGACACATGGAGGGAAGGAAGATCCCACCATAATGATATGACAGCTCTGTTTAAATATTTGAAGGCGTGCCATGGAGCAAGCTTCTTTCCTGCTCCTCCAGAGAATAGGATCCACAGCAATGGATGCAAGTTACAGGAAAAGAGATTCTACCTAAACATTAGGAAGAACCTGCTGACAGTAAGAGCTGTTAAGACAGTGGAAGACACTCCTTCAGAGAGTGGTGGAGTCTCCTTCTTTGGAGTTCTTTAAACAGAAGCTGGATGGCCATCTGTCGGGGGTGCTGTGATTGTGTCTTCCTGCATGGCAGAATTGGGTTGGACTGGACAGCCCTTGGAGTCTCTTCCAACTCTATGATTCTATAAGAAGCAGCCACATATGCAGGCCTACAATGTTGTTGATGTGGCTAGGAATACAGTGGTACCTCGGGATACGAAATACCCAGGTTACGAAATTTTCGGGATACGAAAAAATCCCATAGGGAATTATTGTTCCGGGTTACGAATGTTTTTTCAGGTTACGAAAAAACTTTTGGTGCTTTTCGGCGCTATTTTACACGGAATCGCGGCTTTTCCCCATTAGCGCCTATGGCAATTCGGCTTACGAAGGCTTTTCGGGTTACGAAAGCGGCCGCGGAACGAATTACTTTCGTAACCCGAGGCACCACTGTAATAGGAGTTGCTGTCCAAAACTCACCATGGTGGAAGAGTCTGGTTTAAACTTAATATCACCTTCAAATTCATACCCAAATCGAGGATGGGAGAGAAAATCTGAGAAAGTTTCTCTTTAATTGCCAAAGTGGCTGAAGTCTCACTTCAAACTATCAACCTCAGTCACCATTTCAACAACAAGAAAAGAGAGGAAAAACCATAGAAACAGTAGATTTGTTTAAGCAGCAAGGAAACCGTTTGGACAAGCTGTCACCATTTGACGGCCCTTTTCAGAAACACCACATGTTCCTTTGTTTCAGTGAAGCTACAACAGACAGGCCGCTTTTCCTGGGCCTTCAGTGTTGAAACCCTTTTCCATTCTCATTATACCAAAAGAAACACAGTATTCAGGGCTGGAACCAAAGGGCTGGGAGCCAAAAGAAACTATATTAGGGTTTAGGTTCCCCAGACATAGGGCTGGAACAGACAGGCCAAAATAAAGCTGCTTCATGTCACTTTGGAGGTATGTTGTTTAAATGACACACACATCTTAGGACACATGCGTCATTTAAACAGCACACTTCCACAGTGGCCCAAAGCAGCTTTACTTGGGCCTGTCTGTTTGGGCCCATAGTTACTTTTAAAGCCGAGCTCCTGAAATCAATGGGACAAGTCATGAATGACTAATCTAATCCTCTGATTTCAACAAGTCATTTCCAAGCATGACTAACAGACCAGGCTAACCAAGGGTGCATCTGTGCTGTTGAAACAATGCCGTTTGACACCACTATTAAGTGCTGCAGCTCCATCCTGTGGAATCCTGGGATGTGTAGTTTGTCTTTAGGCGTCTATGCCAAAGACTCCTCACCAAACTACACATCCCAGGGTTCTGTCAGAAGAAGCCACAGCAGTTAAAGTGGTGTCAAACTGCATTATTTCTTTGACTGTAGATGAGCCCACAATCAATCTATGGAATATGAAGTCAAAGACTTTCATGGCCGACATCCATAGTTTTTTGTGGGTTTTTCAGGCTATGTGGCCATGTTCTAGAAGAGTTTCTTCCTGACATTTTGCCAGCATCTGTGGCTGGCATCTTCAGAGAAAACGCCAACATTTCTGTGGTGTGGCCCCAGCCCAAAAGATACCTCCTCAAAAGCCAGTCTCAAGACTGCTTCCGCATTGCAGAAATAATCCACTCTGACACCACTTTAACTGCCATGGCTCAATGTTGGGGATTCCTGGGATGTGTAGTTTGTTGTGGCCTCTGCGATATCTAACAGAGAATGCTAAAAGTCTCCCAAAATGACCATGTCTAGACGTCCATAGCATTGAGCCTGTGGCCATTAAAGCGGAGCCAAACTGGATTATTCCTGCAATGCAGATGCAGCCCAAGCTGTGGGAGCAAAGGACTGGCAGCCTGAGGCTGAAAACAACCATCAGGAAGGAGGAAAGCCTTTTTTACGGGAAAAAGGCAAAACTTTGCCAAAGAAAAGCAGCTTTTTCCTCACGCTCCATTTTTGGGTGTCTTTGCCTGCATCCATACTGGAGAAGTAACCAGGTTTGGCACCGCTTTAACTCTTTATCTGGAATTCTGGGAGTTTGTTGTGGGGCTCAGAGCGGAGCTCCGTTCCAACTCCCAGAATTCCATCGCCTTGAGCCAGACAAAGAGTTAAAGTGGTGCCAAACCGGATTACTTCTCCAGTGTGGATGCAGAAACTGGCTCATTTCTGCAGTGGTGGGCTTTGGACCTGAAGAAACTTGGCAGCTCTTTCATTCCTGCCCCCAAATCTGCATCCTCCTCTTCTCCCAAATAACAATAAAACCAAAAAAAGGAGCGGGAAAGGGGGAAGCAAAGCTCCTTACCTTGACAAACAGCTCGACCTGAGGCTGCTCTTCGGCCATGGCGAGCAGGAGGAGGAGGGAAGAAAGAAAGAAAGAAAGAAAGAAAGAAAGAAAGAAAGAAAGGCTTCCTAGAGATGAAGGGCGAGGAGGAGGAGGAGGAAGGCAAGCAGACAAGAGAGTCTCTCTTTTTTCGTTTTCTTTTTTGCTTCTCCTTTTTCTTCTTTTTGCAACTTCGACCAACTTCCCTCCGCAGCCTTTTGGGCCCCGCCCAGGAACTGAGTCCTCTCTCTCTCTCTCTCTCTCTCTCTCTCTCTCTCTCTCTCTCTCTCTCTCTGTGAGTCACTCAGAGCAGAGGATGGGGGCAGAGGAGGAGGAGGAGGAGGAAAAGGAGGGAGAGGCAAAGGGAGGGCGCTGGCCCAGCCAAACTGGGATGCTGCTGCTAAGGAGAAGCAAAGAATCACAGAATCATAGAGTTGGAAGAGACCCCAAGGGCCATCCACTCCAACCCCATTCTGCCATGCAGGAACTCTCAAGCAAAGTATCCCCGACAGATGGCCATCCAGCCTCTATTTAAAGATCTCTAAGGAGGGAGACTCCACTACACTCCGAGGAAAGAGTGTGTTCCACTCTCAAACAGCCCTCAATGCGGAAGGCTGTGAATGAACGATGCGATATGACGCGAATATGCATCAGCAAAGCGTATTCACAGAGCACGAGTGTGAATGAACGATGCGATATGACACAAATATGCATCGGCCAATGCGAACTGACCCTACTTCTGTGCCCTGTGTGGTAAGGTCCACTGTCAGGAAGTTCCTTCTATGTTGAGGTGGAATCTCTTTTCCTGTAACTTGCATCCATTGTTCCGGGTCCTGTTCTCTGGAGCAGCAGAAAACAAGCTTGCTCCCTCCTCAATATGGCATCCCCTTCAAATATTTAAACAGGGCTATCATATCACCTCTCAACCTTCTCTTCTCCAGCCTAAACATCTCCAGCTCCCTCAGTCATTCCTCATAGGACATGGTTTCCAGACCTTTCACCATTTTAGTCGCCCTCCTTTGGACACGCTCCAGTTTCTCAATGTCCTTTCTGAATTGTGGCGCCCAGAACTGGACACAATATTCCAGGTGGGGCCTGACCAGAGCAGAATATAGTGGCACTATTACTTCTCTTGATCTAGACACTATACTTCTATTGATGCAGCCTAAAATTGCATTGGCCTTGTTAGCTACCGTGTCACACTGTTGACTCATTTTCAACTTGTGGTCTATTTGGACTCCTAGATCCCTTTCACATGTAGTCTCGTTCAGCCAAGTGTCACCCATTCTATATCTGTGCATTTCATTTTTCCTCCGTAAGTGCAGTACCTTACATTTCTCCATGTTAAATTTCATTTTGTTAGTTTTGGCCCAGCTTTCTAGTCTATTCAGGTCATCTTGAATCTTGATCCTGTCCTCTGGAGTATTAGCTATTCCTCCTAATTTGGTGTCATCTGCAAATTTGATAAGTATTCCCCCAATTTTGTCCTCCAAGTCATTGATAAAGATGTTGAATAGCACTGGGCCCAGGACAGAGCCCTGTGGGACCCCACTGGTCACTTCTCTCCAGGATGAAAAGGAGCCATTGTTGAGCACCCTTTGGATTCAGCTGGTCAACCAATTCAAATCTATGTAGCAGTTGCCTTCTCACTGTTGTTAACCCCCTGGCCTCCACTCCTCTGCTTTCCAGAGGTGCATGTTGCTTAAATGTGGCACAGGGCCCAAATGCACTGCAGAAAGAATCCAGTTTGACACCACGTGAACGGCCCTTGAAATTCTTCAGACCTGTCATTTTGCAAGACATCAAGCTTTGTTGCACAGGACGAATCTAAAATTAAACCAAAACCCAACCAATGTTTGCGGGATGTTTTATCAAGTGACGTTTGGGGTTAACCTGTATGGAAAGTGAGGGGGAAGCTGCATTTGCAGGATGTTTATCAGATGACATGAAACAGAAATAACAGGGAAATAACCCAAATGCAAAGTCATTAAAACCAGCACCTTTTTACTTTCGCTAAATTGCAAAAGCACAATTTGGCTTTCTGTTCAGATTGTTTTTGCATTATTTCTCTTTCACACCAATGCAACTGACAAACAACACCCAGATTTAAAATCCTGTTTCTGCATGGGATTTCACCGATTCACCCTCTGTGTGATGAACTCCTCTGTCAGAGAGCTCTGGGGCCATAATAAACTCTAATGCTTAGAAAAAATCCAAGGGTAGCCCTATTTGGCCATACGGCAATTCCAGCAATAACAACCAATCCGCCAAACAGATAAGTCGAAGGATTTCATGGCCGGCATCCATAGTTTTTGTGGGGTTTTCGGGTTATGTGGCCATGTTCTAGAAGAGTTTGTTCCTGATGTTTCACCAGCACCTACGGCATTTTTCCAGCACCTGTGGCTGGCATGGTCACAGAAACTTTCTGAAGATGTCAGCCACAGATTCTGGCGAAACATCAGGCACAAACGTTTCTAGAATATGTCCATATGACCCCCCAAAAACCCACAAAAAACTATAGTGATACCTTTCTTTTTTGTGGGTTTTTCAGGCTATGTGGCCATGTTCTGGAAGAGTTTATTCCTGACATTTTGGCAACATCTCACTCCCGTGCTGGCATTCTCTGAAGATGCCGGCCACAACTACTGGCAAAATGTCAAGAATAAACTCTTCCAGAACACGGGAGCGCATCACTATAGCAAATAAAGGGATTTAGCCTTACTTAGTTTTTCCCGTATTTGTGTGGGGGGGTCCTCCACATATATGAAGGGCCCACAGTACTTGGATAATGGGATGGGTTTTCCCTGGAACTTTATTGAGATGATTCAGGCTGACTTTGCATTGTATCCTATGACTATATCTCTCCTCACAATGAAAGTTTCTACATTCCTTTTCATTTCCTAAGTAGAACACTGTGTAGTTGTCTGAGTCAAGATGGCCCATTCATGCCCATTTTAGCTCTCTCACTCCTAGTATTGCTATGTTTATGTGTTCAATTTCCTTTTTAACTATGGGGCTAGACAGGCCACCCCTTTTCATACTGGATCAGGGCTGCAACAATCACATATCACAGCCCCAATCACTCCTTTCTGTGGGATAAAAAGGAGCTGCAAAAAGTGGCTCCTTTTTGCACCCTGGAAAAGGCACCATAGCTGCCACCGCCTGGCTTTATGGCGCTCCTTTGGCACTCTGTCATGTAGGCACAGCACCAAAGGAGCGCTGTGATGCTGTATGCTGTGTGAAGCAGCACACAGTGTCATGGCACCATGGGGCAGAGTCAGGATACGTGTCATGTGGACACCACGCCCCGACTGCACCCCTAGGCAGGCCTTAATGGCCAGTCTGTTGACCCCTCCTGTCTAGCTTCCCTTGGCTCATGCTTCGCACATTCCACATTCCTACAATATGTGTCGTGCTGCTTCGGACATAATTTGTTTTGTTGAACATGTGTGCTGCTTAACTTTTTTGTGTGTGCCCTTGATCAACTCTCTATTCACAATTTCCTCTGTGGCTCCCTTATAGCTCTGTTTATGTTCTAATTCTGCCTTTTGTTTCTCATTGTGGGTTGTCTGATCATACGGTTTTCTTGGTGAAAGGGTCTCACAAGGAAGTTAACCATTGTCTCCTTTTTACTGTTCTCTCTCTGAGAGCTTATATCAGTGTTACCCACCACTACTGCTAATGCCTAGAAGCTGTATATCACTCCATTCCATGCATCCCATTGTTCTAGACTGAGTTGTTTCCCTCCCAGACCACTCAAATCCCACTCTCCTTATTTCCCTTCTGAGTCATTTCCCTCCCTAAGTTGCTCCCCACTTCTTGTCCTGTCAAGTTCTAACTAGTCCATGTCTCCTTATGTCCTTCCCTCTTGATTCTTCCTCCCCCTGTGTACTCTCCCCCTTCGTTTTTCTCTGGTCCAAGGCTGTGATGTTTCTCATCATCGTTGGCAATGATGGTGGTGCTGGCAGTGTTGCCCTGGCCAGTTTCTTTTCTCACCCACTGCTTACCCCTCTTGAACCCTGTCTGAGGCTGCAATGTTACTTGGTGGTGGTGACCATGAGGACAATGCTGGCAGTGTTTCCTCTCTCCTTGCCTGCTGCTCACCCCTCTTATACCCCAGTATTGGGGCTGCAATACCCAGTGGTGATAGTGATAATGATAGCGGCACTGGTAGTTTTGCCCTCATGGTCTCTTCTCCAAGGTCTCCTCTGTAGCTTCTCTCTTATGGAAAATGCAGCTGCAGCATGCAAAGGAAGATCAGCATATAGTGCCCAATGCAGCAGCCCATAGTGGAAGTTCAGACAATTCCTGGTGTATCGGGGCTTTTTTGTCCCACTTTTCTTTCTTTTCTTCCACCACTCCTTCTTCTGCTTCTTCAATACTTTATTGATTTATTATACTGCATACCCTCCACCTCACTGACCAGAATGGAAATTGCCATAAGAAATCAGGAGAAAACTAGGACTGGGAAGGGCAGCTATGAAAGAATTAGACAAGCTATACAAGTGAATACTAAAATGAGGATTGTTCATGCCATTGTATTTCCCATCACTATGTATGGGTGTGAGAGCTGGATGGTGAAGAAAGCAGATAGATGGAAAAATCAACTTATTTGAGATGTGGTGCTAGAATAGAGTTCTGCGGATACCATGGATGGCTAAAGATACAAAAATTGGATGCAAGAACAAATTGTATCTGAACTTTCACTGAAGCCAAGATGACTAAATTGAGGCTGTTGTATTTCAGCCACATCATGAGAAGGCAAGACTCATTGGAAGTGACAAGAATGCTTGAAAAGATAAGAGGGCAGTAGAAAGAGAGGAAGACACACACCAGATGGATGGACTAAATAAAAGAGGACATGGCCCTAAGTCTGCAGGAACTGAGCAGTTATACTAAAGACAGGGAGTCTTGGACTCTCATACATAGGGTTGCCAAAGGTCAAAGTCAGCTTAAGGGCTGCCACCTCTCCAGGTTTGGCTGATTCTCTGACTTAGTGATTGTCAAACCGTGGGGCAGGATCCAAATGGGGCAGGCAGGAGGGTGATGAGACCAGGGGTGCATCTATATTGTAGAAATAATGCAGTTTGACAACACTTTCACTGTCTTGCCTCTATCCTACAGAATTTTTGAATTCCCCCACAGACACTAATTAAATGGACACACATCTACCTTGCATATCCTCCCACCCTGAGGCCTTGGCATTCAACAACAGACCAACACACAGATTAACAATTAAATCATTTCCCCCCAACCAAGGGTCACATAGTATATATACCCCATTCACTTTCATGCCACCATCCTCTGAAGATGCCAGCCACAGATGCAGGCAAAACATCAGGAATAAATTATTCCAGAACATGGCCACATAGCCCAAAAACACACACACACAAAAACCTATGGATACCAGCTGTGAAAGCCTTCAACTTCACACTTGAGAAACCTGTCTGTCCAGAAGCAACACTTTGGGGCTGAGCTTTAGGTGATTCCCCCAGTCAGAAGTGATGGCTCTCTGGTGGTTGCTTTTAACAGTTTCTGCAGGGTCCATTGCAGTCTTGCAGACTTACCATTTCAACTACAGTTGTTTGTGACCTGTCTCAGGGTCTCTAAAATACATGAGTGGATCAGTCTCATTAGGAGCAGGTATGTATATTAATCCAAAGGCTGCCAATGTGATTATTCATAATGTATATTTTGGGTAAATAATCCTGTAATACCAGACTGGGGAACCTGTGACCCTATAGATCATGAAGGAATTTGTTGTTGTGACCCTTCAGTTTGTTTGCTACTTATAGTAGCAAAAAACTACTATATTTTCTTGGCAAAAAAAATTCAAGTGGGATTTGTCTTTGTCTTTGCCTTCGCCTTCCTTTAATGTTGAAAGAGTGCAACTTGCCCAAGGTCTTCCACAGGGTTTCCATGGCTGAGCAGAAATTCCAACCCTGGTCTCCAGAGTCACAGTCCAGTGCTCAGACCACACCACTACCCTGGCTAGAGACTATTATTCCCATTATTCATTACCACTGGCATAGATGTTTGGGGGATGGGTGGAGTTAAGCAACATCTTCCCGGCCCTGATGTAGCACAAAGGTGCGCAAAGTGTGTAGTCCTCCATGTATTGGCAATCTACAAAATTCAGAACTCCTTACCATTGACTACATATGGGATGCTGCATTTTTCTTAGCCATACCTTGCTATAGATGTTCTATGAGAAAGTATGGAGGTGGAGACAGCCAACCTGTGCCTTCAAGTCATTTCTGACTTATGGCACCCCTATGATGAACCTATCATAGAGTTGTCTTGGCAAGATTTGTTCAGAAAAGCTTTGCCATTGCCTTCTACTGAGTCTCAAACTAGATTATTACTGCAGTGCGTTTTTTGCCTTCAAGTTGTTGTTTGCCTTCAAGTCATTTCTGATTTATGGAGACTCTACCATGGGGATGTGTCCTCAGTGGGGTTTTTGCCATTGCTATCTTCTGAAGCTGAGAGCTTATGACTTGCCCAAGGTCACCCAGTGAGTTTCATGGCTGAGCTGGGAATTGAACCCTGGTCTCCAGAGTCATAGTCCAATCCTCAAACCTCTATGCTACCCTGGTTCTCTAGTACGGGTATACTTCAGTTAACAAAGCAGATGTGTTCCTGGACCTGAAATAACATGGAAGGAATAGGAACGGGTTCCTGCATCAGCAAAAGAAAAAAGGAATGGTTCAACATGTTCTAGCAAACCTTTTATTTAAAACTAACAATATACATAGGTAAAAAAAACCCAATCAAATCAGGTGAGCCATGCCTGGGTAAACAAAAATATTTCAAACATTCTAGAGACCACATGAAAACTTCTCCAACCTTTTTTTTCTTTCACCAATTTCTAACTCCCCCCCCCCCTGATTTTTATTGTGGTGGCCAGACTTATAGATCTATGCTTTTTTTAAAATGCTGAGGGTAGCTATTAAGGTAGGCTTCCCTGCTTTCCCCTTTTCTCTCTGTTTTGCAGTTTGTATTTTCTGGGTAAAGGATTCTGGAGGAAGCTGTTGTTTATTTTGTCCCATGTAGGCAAGTGCACACAGCTACAATAGGATCAGCTGGAGCAAAATCACATCCTTTCCCGCCTCCAGCTTTATTGTATTGTTTATTGCAGACACACTCCTGCAACACAAAACTGAAAGTTTGTTTCTCCATCCCTCCTTTACCATCTTCCCACTGCTGATGCTAATTTTTAAAAACTTAACAACTAGACAGAGGATGAGGAGGAAAAGTGGGGTGGCTGAACAGGACATAAAAAGACTTTGTAAAAAAGAGATTCTTTGTCAGAGTTTTATTTATTGAGATATGATTATATAGTGATTTGGGTGTAGGACTAGTGCCTCATCTACATTGCAGAAATAATCTGGTTTGACACCACTTTAGTTGCCCTGTCTCAATGCTATGGAATTCTGGGAATTGTAGTTGGTTCTGCATCACAGCAAAACAAAATCACATTTCCGAGAACTCCATAGCATTGAGCCAGAGCAGTTAAAGTGGTGTCAAACTGGATTATTTCTGCCATAGAGATGCAGCTTCGAGCTCCAGACTAGGGTCTGAACCCCTGCTCAGTCATGAAAACCCACTGGGTGACTTTACATAACTCACATTGTCTCAGCCTCTGAGGAAACTCTTAACAAATCTTGCCAAGAAAACTCCATGATACGGTCACCTTAGAGTTGCCAAAAGTCAGAAGTGACTTGAAGGCACACAACAAGTAGAGGTGACAGCTCTCTAAACAGAATCACAGAGTTGGAAGAAACCTTGGTTTCTTCCACAGAGTCTTAGTCCAGCCCTCAAACTACTATATGATGCTGGCTTTTCCATAAAATGTTATGCCTTAATATTATAGAGTTGTGACTGACAGATCTCTTGTTATGGGATAAGCTGCTTGACTATAAACAACTTTTAGCATTACACACAAACACACACTAGACTTGGCTCAGCCTCCACTGTAAAGCAGTTGTTAGTCACGCAGATTTATTTTTTTGTGATACAGATATGTCTGTGATTCAAACATTCATGCATTTGCACATCACCAAAAATGGCTACAGTGGGGAGGGGGTCTTATATCTATTTGGTTGCTCTCCAAGATTAATGAGGAAATAATTGCCAGCTTGCTTTTCCCAGTTAGAAGCTTCTTTCTCTTTTTGGCTTTAAATCCTGCTGTATATTTTAACTTCAAGCTTAATTTTTGGCCAGCCTAAATTCCATCCCAGAAACTTATGTGTACAATGAGATGAGAGCATTTCTGTGCATGTGCAAACTGCTTTCCCCTCTTCATTGAGTCAGTCTTCCTCCACATATTGGAACAGAAAGGAACGGATCTGCACTGTAGAAATAACACAGTTTGACATTACTTTAACAGGCATGGCTCCATCCCACAGAATCCTGAGGTCTGTAGTTTTGTGAGAAGGCTAAAATTATAAATCCCAAAACTCCATAGAATTATATTATATTATATTATATTATTATATGTATTGGTATCCCGTTTCCCCCCAAAACTGGACTCACAGTGGCTTGCAATTTAAAATAACAGTACAATTTAAAACATACAAAAGAGATGCATTAAAATAGAATTAAATTATGACAACAGATTACTCGTTGAAAGTAGAATGAGGATAAAACACTTAAAGTGATGTCAAAACTGCATTATTTCTGCAGTGTAGATGCTGAGGGTTTTCAGATAGAGGGGTTTTAACACAAAATTAAGCCTTGATCATTCTTAGTAGTTAACCATTAATACTCGCCACACACACACACATACTCCAGGATCCCTGGACTTTCAGGATTGTTAAAGTACGCTGAGGATGCACTCTGTCTTGGGTGACTCAGTTTATGGATTCCTTAGGTTCACTGGAGGGAAGGGACTCCAGAGACTCCCAGAAGGCCAGCTTCCACTTACAACAGTCATGGTTATTATTTTTCTGCCCTGGACAGGAAACTGGTGGGAGATTGGAAGTAGGTGGGTGTGGACTAGCAGCAGCACAATAAACCTCTGTGTGCCCTGATGAATGAGAGACTCACTGGCCACCAGCCACAACATTTAAAACAACCCATCATTCATTTCTAGGTTCTTCCGTGGAAGAAAAGAAAACATGGGGTGGAAGAGAAGGAATAATGGAACGCATTGTCTTCCAAACCCCCTCTTAAGCAAACATACATCCAGGGGGTAGTCGTACTAGCTACATAGCAAAGTAGAGCATCATCCAAAAACCACGAAACAGCAATACCTTTATTGGGCCAACCCAAAAGCACAAAATACACGTGAAAGCTTTTGATGCTCCACTGAATTCTTCATCAAGGAAAGGCATTACAAATGATGCAGGAGAAAGAAAGAAAGAAAGAAAGAAAATATTGGCAACATTAGTTCTACCCCTGCATTTGGTCAAGATGTTGTGGTTGTTGTCCTCGGTACAGATGGTATGGAAGGGTATTCATGCAGGTGGCCCCCTCCTCCTTCTGGAATTTAAAGTTTATATCCTGGACTGAATCTCCTAGTATCCACATGGCCAGAAGGAGGAGGGGGCCACCTGCATGAATACCCTTCCATACCATC